>NC_137803.1:2419876-2476249 GCF_963383645.1 Muscardinus avellanarius
GGCATATTTCTAGGAAGGTCATTTGGAAGTGAAAGGGACAAGGATGTTTTGTGTTGGCAGGATGCTATAAAATTTGTTAATCTAGTGAGCTTTCTGTGCTAATTAGTGGATATTTGAAAATTATACCATTCCTGTCACAGAGGATTTTGCAGGCTAAATTTGGGGAGTAGAGAGGAGATTGATATGAACACAGAAATCAGTGAGTTGTAATATGAGTTATAACAGTTCAATGTGTTTGAAGAAAATGGTAGCATAATAAGATATCAATTATTAGTTTTCTCTAGGAAGGTTAAGAGAGAAAATAGCATTTCGTTAAGGTGTTGTTGGGCAGGAAGTATTCCCAGTGCATGAGGGAAAGGTGGAAGTCATCTATTTTTAGATACTTCAGAATCAGGAACACCTCTTTTTTCTTTCTTTCTTTCTTTCTTTCTTTCTTTCTTTCTTTCTTTCTTTCTTTCTTTCTTTCTTTCTTTCTTTCTGGGTCCAGGCATAGAACCCAGAGACATTTGACCTCCGAGCTACACCCCCTGCCCTATATTTTATCCTTTATTTTGAAACAGGGTCTCACTGAATTGCAGAGGGCCTCACTAAGTAGCTGAGGCTGTCTGCGAACCGCGATCCTCCGGTCTCAGCCTCCCGAATGCTGGGATTACAAGCGTGCCCACCACGCCTGGCTCGGAACACCAATTTCAAATTTGCTCAATGCACGTCCTGAGCGGGTAGACTAAACCTTCTTGCTCTTTTACACAGATGAGGAGAGTTGGTTTGTTTCCCATCTTGATCCGCAGAGCACGGGCGTTCCCCTCACACACACCTAGAGGGCGCTGCAGCCCGAAACTTCCTGCAAAAGGCATTTCTGACGCCACCCTGTTCTGTGGCCACAGTGTTCCAAGAAGCTAGGTGGAGCAGGCCCTTCTAAACATTCAGTTTATTGCACCGTGGCCAACATTCAGCCCATGTAGGCTAGCTGTTCTTTGGATCACAAGACGACACTGATTAAAAAATAAGATAAAAACTCAAGGATTTAGGAACTCCTTTTAGAAGCAACTAGCAGCAGGTGAACTCGCTAAGCGCAGGGTTCTTTTGCGGCTGGATTCCTGGTTTGAGAGTTTGCAAGTCAGAAACTGGAGCTTTCTCTTCCTTCCTCCAGGTTAGAGTCAGCGTCGAAAACCACACAGGCTGTCTTTCTGAGATCGTTTCTGCCTGTGACTTCGTCAATAATAAAATAGCCATACTTGGGTTCATTGTTCTTAAATGGTAGGAGGCACATGAAAGTGTTTTAGAAATCAATAAAAACATAAATATTAGTAACTTTAAAACGTGAACATTGGTCACAACAATAAGAACCACTCTTTGAAATTTTAGGGGATGCCCACTCAGAAGTATTTCTAATGTGAAAATGGGGATCATTTTCTAGAAAAGTCCCAAGTTTGGTTTATTTTAAAGATATCTGTTTACCCAAGTATGTATGTCAATTTTCACCGCACATGCTGTAAGCAGAGGGACTGTAGACTCAAGCGTGCATGCGTTAGGCTTTTAAATTTGCAGGGAGTCTGGATTTCCCTCTCAAAGGCAGCACATAGGGTGAGATATTTGGATATGAAAAGTAGGGGCCAGGGTGCAGATCAGTGGTGGACCGCTTGCCTAGCGTGCACAAAGCCTTGAGTTCAATCCTCAGCAGCACAAACAAATAAAACGATATGAGAAGTAGCCCGCGCTTTCCCTCATGCTGTGGACCGGCGCGAGCTAATTCCCTCCTCAGTTGATTGGGATGCAGTGATTTCAGGAAAACGTCAAAGCAGGTGTATGGAAAAGACATTATGGTGTCAGGATGTAATGAAACAATGTTAATTTGTGAGTGGAAAGTCCTTGCCTCTGCCAAGATGAAACAGAACAGGTATTCGCCAGGTTGTCCTTGGCACGGTGGGGTTCAGAGACCTCGAGGGGGGACGGTTCCCAGAATGCTGGAACCTGACAACGCACAGGGAGCACGATTTATTTCCTTCATCCCGCCTTGGTCTAAACACAAAGAAGGGGCGACACATTTCAGGGATTGGAGCATTGTACCAAAGACCCCAACCCCCCAGCAGTTCTGTTGAGCGTCAGGATAATTCAACACACAGGGAATCCCCAGCCTGGTGGAGAAGAAGAGAGAAGAGAGGAGAAAACTGAAAGGGGAGAAAAGTAGTGGAGAAAGGAGAGGTGGAAAAAGAGAACACGAAAGAAGAGGAGAGACGTTGCAGTAAAGGCGCCTGGCGACCCATGCGGATTAAGTTTATGAGTGTGAGGTTCGTGCCTCTTGATAAATTGATGTATTTTTCTGGTGTGAAATGTCCTTGAGTGTTAAAATGTGTTCAACACCTAAGGTCTGGGAGCCTGAATTTGCAGAACAAAGGGGAGCATTAATTCCAGTTTGGGTGTTAATTTGGCCTCGATATAACACTCTAGTTAAACTAACATTTGAACAGGACCCAGAATCCAAGAAGGAGCCAAGGATATGAAAAGAAAATAATAATTCTAAGTGTTCTGAAATCTACAGCAATTTGGCAAAAAAAGAAAAAAAATCCCCCCCCCCCTTAGACTTTTCACAGTTCTAGCTCCCACTCCATTATTTAATACGGCGTGTCTGGAGTTGACCGGCAGTCTTAAAGAATGTCAAGTCTTTACTTTCCATTCAAGAAATAAGACCCTCCTAGGACTTTCTAAGTATTTCTGTTTTCCATCGAACCAGAATTACCATATGCTGTAATGGAGCAAAGGCCCGCTGGCTTCAGCCTGTCTTGGTTTTAGCGCTCAAGCTCACTGTGATAGAACTGACTTCGTGTGACTTGGGAAGGGACGTTTCAGGCTCTTGTTTGTTCCCATCTGTAGATCTGGGACAGGCTGGGGTGCTAGTCTAGACAACCCCTGATGATGTGGCCCACCGTGTTCTTCATTTTGTGGGACTTTTCTAAGGTCAGGTGTCCACTGAGACCGTCCAAGTGGCTGCATGTGGAATTAGTGCATTTGATCACAAGACATAGTCTTAATTGCTGATGCAAAAGGAAGCTGGGTGTGTCTGTGGAGCCTGTTGATTGTCTCTGCTTTCAGACTTGCTCCTGACCGTAGCACTATTTGGAAGGGTGCTTTCCAGCACTGAGCTCCACGGTGGCCCCTGGACGGGCACGCGAGCGGCTTCTCTGCGTGACTGTCATCCTGTAGACCTGCAGTGTGGTCTCTAGTTTCTCAGGTTACTCTCAAGATGTATTTTCCAAGAGTTTTTTTCACCCATGTTTTGACAGGCATCCTTCCTAGCATCCTGTGGCATCTCAACTTCTCTTCCTCCAATTTAAGTTTTAATTGTGCTCCCAGGAGTTTGGGGCCCAACGAGTTTCCTTATTGGTCTCTTTCTCCCTCCCTTCCTCTGCAGGTGGAGGGAATTGGTGTGGTGGAGAAATGCCTTTCAATATTTTTTAGTGCAATATTAACTCATGTCGGATATAACAAGGAACGGGGCAATGAAATGAGTCCAGGAACAGCAAAGCCATTAAGAAAATGTGTCATCAGGGAGAGGGCTGGCTTCCTAAGGAAGAGATTCACCAGGTACACATTTGAATATGTTCAAGGAAATGATTAAAATGTTTATAGCCCTAATAATTATGTGCCTTTTAAGAAGTAGAGACGTTTGGAGCCAGGAACATTTTGCTAATTCGTTTTATTGATAGTGAGATTGAGTTTTTTTTTTTTTTTTTCATTTTGGTGTGATAGAAGCCGAATTCAAACATACCTATGTGAGGTGTCTGTAGACATGTTTCTATATGGAGAGGGAACCTTGTGATGTGGCCATCAAACTCACATCACATAATTCTATCTCTGTTCTTTTCATTCTTTTTTTCTCTCCTTTCTTTCTTTCTTTCTTTCTTTCTTTCTTTCTTTCTTTCTTTCTTTCTTTCTTTCTTTCTTTCTTTCTTTTTTTTATAATAAGAAAGCTAAAGCCAGGCATCGTGGTGCACGCTTGTAATCCCAGCATTCGGGAGGCCCAGACTGGAGGATCTCAGTTTGCGGACAGCCTCAGATACTTAGTGAGGCCCTTTGCAACTCAGTGAGACCCTGTTTCAGAATAAGGAATAATAAAAAAAAAAAAACAGGGCAGGAGATGTCACTCGGAGGTAGAATGTCCCCGGGTTCAATCCCTAGTACCGTACACACACAAAAAGAAAACTAAAGCTTTAGGTTTTGTTCAAATCTGTAAAAGCACATATCAAATATTTCCTTATTTCTTTTAATAATACTATAAGAAAGAGAGTTTTAGCTTTTTTCCCTGCAATTTAACATAAGTAGAAATTGTCAGTGTAAAATTGACAGGTATTTGTTACAGTCAACAATGAATTGTTAAAATTTTGGATCATCGGCAGCATAAGCAGAGCCTGGCAGGTGTCACAACAGTGGAAAACTTATTAAGCTGCAATGAGAAACACAATCGTTTGGAGCCGGTGGTAAGACGGGAAAGGCACCGGGTATTCGCCGATGAAGTCAGCTCGGCTCTACCCGCAGGAGCGCCCCCGGCCTGGGAGCAGGGCCCCAGTGCTGTCTCGTGACAAATGCGCTCCCTCCGCATCTCTCTGGTGCAGTGTGTGGGATTTTTCTAGTGGGCCTCATGATCGCAATTTCAGGCAGGGTTATGGGAAATGGGCCATTGCGAAAATCTCCTTTGCCTGAGGACACAGGAACACAGGGTCAGCGAATTAAGTAGCAGCGCCGCAGATGTGATGCGAGGCCTTTGCTTCATTCTTAAGAGCGTGCGTTTCAGGCGGTCACCCCATCACCCGCATCTCCACCATGGCACCCTACTGGCCACACCTGTGAGCAACTGTACTATGTATGGGGTGCTTAACAGACAGTCCCCTTTCCAATTACAAGTCAAACCAGTGAAGTGAAATCTCAATTCAGTGAGTAAGAAACTTTGTTTAAAAAAACTCCATATGCCTTAGTTTTTGCTCCTTCTTCTAGCAGTTGTTATAGGCTATTTGGCTTGTGAAAATGTATTACTCTTCTGAGCAAATAGCATGCTGCATCTAGAAACAGTCATCAGTGGGAGGGGCGTTCTTTTATTTTGAAAGATAATGTGATAGGAAACATTGTGAAGAGCTCTGTTAAATGAATATAAAGAGATTCTAATAAGAGTTTATACCCAGAAACCATAAAAGAATAAACTGGCAAAAGTAATTACTTGTAATTTTAAAACTTTCATATGCCAAAGCCAAAGTAAAACGACAAATTACAACCTAAAAAAATTGCAACATATATGATAGCCAGGAGATGACTGCAAAGCTGCTCAGCATATTGAAGAGTTCCGCAGAAGTGTGGACAGCCCGCGTCCAAAGAGGCTGGGCTTCCTTACAGTGAAACACATGTACATAGACACAAGGCTTCATTAACACGCATTTTAAATATTTATTGGATGAGAACTTGGCATCTCGTCTCAGGTGTGCTGCTGACACTAGGAAGACCCACCCTGAATTTGCTGGTGCAAAACTGAGCTCCTAGAGTGCTCTGGTCCAGATGCTGGAGCCTCTAGACACACGCACATTTAAATCTGAATGTTAAGTTGTGCCAATTGAATGGAGATAAAAACCGAGCTTCTCCACTGCGCTAGTCACACTCGAATGTGCTCCAGGTTGCTCGTGGCTGCTGGCCCCCACTGCAGAGCACAGCTGTGGGGAACTTCCATCGGCCCCGGCTCCTCCTCCGCGGGCCAGCGCTACTCCAGACAGAAACGAAGCAGCAAAGAAATGCAAATCCTTTGCCACGCAGAAGGTTTTTAATTTGGTGCCATCTCCTATAGTGATTCTCATTTTAATTTCTTGAGCTTTGGAGGTCTTCATGAGGAAGTCTCTGCTCGTGACTGTATCTTGAAGACATGGTCCTGTGGTTTTTTCTATTAACTGCAACTTTTTTTTGTCTAATTTCTAGGTCTGTGATCCATCTTCAGTTGACCTTTGTGCAGGATGAGAGATAGGGGTCTCATTTCATTCTTCTATGTACAAATACCTAGTTTTTTCCAGTATCATTTGTTAAAAAGGTTGTCTTTTGTACAGCATATGTCTTTTGTACCTTTATCAAGGACCAGTTAGCTGTAATTGTGTGGAGATTTGTCTCTGCATTTTCTACTGTAATTTCATACCATATTGGGGGATAGGGTGTCAGAAAATACGTTGACGCAACTCCATGGTGCCTTTCCACCGGGTGTCTCCCCCCTTTCCATGCATGTCTTTGTGAATGGAATTCGTGATTTATATTTCTTTTCAAAAGAAGAAATATGAATGGGCAACAAATATATGAAAAAATGTTCAACATCTTTAACAAGCAGAGAAATGCAAATGAAAACTACACTGAAATTCCATCTAACTCCAATTAGAATGAAAATCATCAAAAACACCAATAACAATTAATACCGTTATTATTTTTAACAGTGAAACATTTTGGAAACCTCAGGGGAAGTGAGAAGTGTATCGTGCTCCTCCATGACCTGCCCTTTCTGCTGTTCTCCTTACATCTTGATGTTACAGGACCCTTTCATTCAGTATCTTTTTTCTGTCTGAAGAACTTTCTCTGGCCATTTTCATAGACTAGGCCTGCTGGTAATAAATGCCCTTGGCGTTCTCTTCAGTGAAGATATTTAGTTTCCTGTATTCCTGCATATAGAATTATGGGTTGACATTTCTGTTCTTCCAGAACTTGACAAATGTGCCAGTTCCTTCCAGATTCTATGTTTCTTACCAGAAAATGGCTGTCATTCTAATTGTTTTTCTCCTTCATGCAAGATGTCATTTTTATCCTTGCTGCTTCAAGAATTTTTTGCTTTGGTTTTCAGAACATGACCACGATGTTGCTTGTTATGGATTTCTTAGGTTTGTCTTCTTTGGGGATGTCTTTGCTTGTAGCCTGCAGTTTTATGTCTCTCTAGGATATCTTTGGATACTTTTCCAGCTCTGCCTCTTTCCCTTGTCCTTCCCAGACTCAGATGCCAGGACTGTTGGGTATTTATCTACCATGGCTGGCTCTGCAGGTTTTAGGTTTGCTTGTTACCTACTGTGCTTTCTCTGTTCTTCAAATTAAATAATTTCCACTGTTTTCTTGTCTAGTTCATTGTCCTCCCCCACTTGGGGGCTAAGCCTATCCACTCAGTTTTCATTTAGTTACTCTTTTCAGTTCTAGAAATTTTTATTTAGTTCTTCTTTACAGTTTCTGTTGTTTTGTTGAGACTTTCTTCATTTCCTAAGGTGTTTATAACTGCTCATTAAGGTATCTTTATGATGACTACTTTAAAATCTTTGTCAGATAATTCTCATGTCTCCATAATCTCTGTGTTTGGTCTACTGATTCTATTTTGCTGCTGAAATTTATGTTTTCCTGGTTGTTGCTGTGATGAGAGACTGCTGATGGAATCCTGGGCATAGTGCTTTGAGTCTTTGGGTTACGTTTATGTCTTGTGATTTTGCAGACCTTGTGCAACAGAGGTCTGCACAGGAAGGAAGGCAGAAGTGCCACTCCAATCCCTGTTTCCCACGTGAACTCTGATAGAGGAGGAAGGGCTCCTTATCAGTACCAAGACCGGGAAGCTAAGTGCCCCCCACCTCAGGACTCCACTCAGGCCCTGGTTGCAGTTGCTGCTGAGATGGAAGTCTAGGGCTCTGCGGACTTCCTTTGGGGCCTCATGACAGCTATTAGCAGTGGACCTAAATCTCTCCTTTTGCTTGTGGGTGGATTGTGGGTTTTCTTCATCCTTTTGCTGGAACAGAATGAGTTTTTGTTCATAAGTTTTTAAGTTTATCGAGAAGCCCCTTTTCCGGTTCTTTGCTTGCGAGAATGGAATTTCCTGTTTCTGTCTTTGTCTACCAATTGGTATTATGGAATTCTGGCTTCTCTAGTAACTGGCCTAGTATTTACCAGGAAAAACCATCTAAATAACTAACTAACTAACTAACTAACCAGCTAACTAACCAGCTAACTACCACCATCACAAAACCCCCAGACATCCTGTGTGTTCTTTGTGTTCCAGAGTCCTGTTGGTCCATTCTCTTCCCTGGAGCATTGAGTCTTCCTGTGTCTGCGTGCAGTGTGGAGGGATTCAGCCAAGCTGAAAAGACAAGGAAAAGCATGTCCACTTCATCTTCCTGTAAGCAGAATTCTGGAGAATAATCCCTGAAAGAATGGTGGGCGATGCTACTATGGCTGCGGCTGATGTCAGGACGTCTAGATTGGCCTGTCTGTCCTTGCGGCTTCTGCAGGAAGCCCCCTCGCTCCCTCCGTCTCTCCTCTTTTTCTCCGGTCTTCCCATTACTCCTTTTCTCTCACTGTCCTTTCATATTCATTGTTCCTCTGCTTCCTTTGTATTTCAATTTTTAAAAGAGTTTAGAACAGATAACAAACAAAAGAGGTTAATAAAGCTATAATCATTTATTTTTTTTGAAGTTAAAAGTATTTGAAAATTTCCAAATCATGGAAAAAATTCTTATCCCGGCTACATATGTCACTTTGGAAGACTCAGGATACACAACATATTTGCATAGCGTGTGGCTGCAGAACTATGAATGAAAAAAAAAAAAAGATTTGGTTGAATGATCTCCTTCTGAGAGAGGGATTTTTCCTTGTTTTTTGATATTGGCGATTGACTTGGACTTGTTTGTGGTAAGGATCTAGTGGCCTTTGTTTTCAGCATTTGCTATTGCCAGGCCCCATACGTGGCACATCATACGTACACATCTCCCTCGTTTTTACCTTTCCTCCCGAGAGCTGATGAGATGTTTCCAGATGGGGTCTCACACCTGGTCCACTCTCGAGACAGCAGCAGCCTGGCAGGAGCTTCTTCCATACAAAGTCATCGCAGGTGCCGGGGCAGGTTGGTCTCTGTGGCTCCCTCTCTGTCCCGCAGCTTGGGGCCACATCTTCGTGTAACTGTCTCCACTGCCACTTAACTCAGGCTCAAGTCAGTGAGCTCCCTCCATCCACGGTGTGCACGGGGCTTGAGGCGCCTTGGGCAGGTGGGACACACCTGTGGTCTCTGTAGACATGAACTCCTTCCTCATACCAGCCTGCTATCCACGGTCAAGAGACCTTCTCGAAGTTCCCTGCTGTACTTAGATGTGGAATGCCTCCTAGGAGTTCCTTTATGAATATTCAGTCCTGAGTTGTAATCTCAGCAGTGGATAAATACATTGTAATGGGTTTATCTGCCCAGTGGCCTGAGCTTGGTAGTGTATGGTTAGAGAAGGTGGGTCCCTGGGGCTGCCCAGCCTTGGGGATGATCTATAGCCTCTCTCTCTCTCTCTCTCTCTCTCTCTCTCTCTCTCTCTCTCTCTCTCTCTCTCTCTCCTCTCTTGATCTTCCTCCTTCTTCTTCCCTCCTCCTCCTCTTCCTCCTTCTCCTCTTCCCCTCCTCCTCTTCCCCCTCCTCCTTGTTCTTTTTGTCTCTTCCTTCTTGCTCTCTTCTTGTTTTCTTCTCCTTCTCCTCCTTCTTCTTCTCCTTCTCCTCCTTCCTCCTCCTCCTCCTCTTCCTCCTCCTCCTTTTCTTTCTCTCTTTCTTTCTTTCTTTCTTTCTTTCTTTCTTTCTTTCTTTCTTTCTTTCTTTCTTTCTTTCTTTCTTTCTTTCTTTCTTCTCTTTCTCAACCTTCCTTGTGCTCTCCTTTGCTCCCTGCCTCTGCCTCTGAGATTCACAATCTCCAGCTTCACATGGACTGAAACCAACATCTCCAAGGAAAACCAGGAGCTAATACATCTTTCCTCTAAGTTATGTGGTCAAGCCTTTTAGATTTTAGCTGTGAAATTGCTAAAATCTGAAAGAATACATTCACCAAGTTCTGTGCGCATGCATGTCCCTATCGCTAGGAACTATGTTATGATGTGAGACTTCGATGCATCAGCAAAAGTACATTAAAAAGAGAGAGGAGATCTCCTTTGCCCTCTCTGGGGGATCCATCCTCATACAGGCTAAAGTCCCACGCAAGGAAGCAAGCCCACTTAGGAGCTCCTGTGTGCTTTAGGAGGCCCATCCGAACTATGAACATAATCTGTTATCATTCACGTCTCAATTTAAGAAAAAATATAGACATTGTTATCATAACCTTGTAAGAGAGGATAAAGAGCTTCAGCAAATGCTACCCCAAGGCAAATGCACCCCAACACAAACAAAATCTAAGCAGGTACGAGCTACCGATCTGTGCTCTGGAATACAACCCCATCTTTCAGAACCAGGCTGCCATCATCCTTTGTCCGCCCATGTTTGCCATTCAGAACAGTGAGGAACAAAGAAATGAGAGCAAAAAGCTAGCGCCGTCCAGGAACAGGAAAGCCCCCTTGTCAGGTCGCTGCTATTAAGCCTCGGGGCATAGGAGCTTCCACAGACCAGGAGAAGAGGCTGATGTGGGGCTTCTTGTCAGGCGACTGTGTAGGTCACTGTGGACGGGGGTGAGGGTGGCAAATGGGGTGAGTCTGCAGGGGCCTGGACAGTCCCCAGGCAAAGGTTCGTTGCATCAGGAGGGATGCTGGATGGGGGGGGTGTGTTCTGAAGCGGAAAAGGGGACATCAGGGAGATGGGAAATTGTCCACCTGTGAGAAGGGAGTCCCTTACACACAGTGGACCCAAGGATGACAGCCAGCTATGACATGGAGAAAGACGGCTAGTCAAGGCGGGCCAGCCTCATCCTCTGTGAATAGCAAGGCTTAAGGAAGCAGTCAATGAGCAAGGAGTGCGCTCCCTTTCTGCTCGGCTCTGCTACCATTGACTAGTTTGAAAGTAACTGATTGTACAGATGCGACGAGGTGGGAACCAGGCCAGCACCCTGTGCCAAGAAGTCCAGGCGAGTCATCAAGAAAAGGTTTAGCTTTTCTTCTCCTCCCCCCTTTCTTCTTTTTCTCTTTCTGTTTAAAATTCAAGAGCATTTCATTTAAGATGAAATCCCCTCTAAAGATGTGTGTTGCCTTTTATTTAAAGATGTAGTATCTTGGAGAATAAAGGAAGGAAGAGAGGAAATTAAAAAAGCAACGAGGGGAGACGTCTGGCAGCTTGGCCTCTTACCAAGTGACCCTTTGATAGACCACAGGGGACCCAGAACTGTGTGAACCGAGGAAGCGAGAGATTTATGGTGCCTTGTTGGGGCTTTTGATAAGTATCTCTGTAAAGTGATGCGAGGAAATAAAACAACCCTGGGCCCCTATAATTGCAGAATTCCTGTAAATTATTTTAAGATGAGAAAGCCCATCAAGTCTAGAGAGCAACAGCCCCCAGGCTTGGATATTTATGTGTGTTTCATTTTAAAAATCGGTGCCGCAACGTCCCAATGATCATTAAGCAACCTGTCTGGGTGTCCTTCGAAAGCCAGAGCGTTTGTTCCCGGAGGAGGATGAAACAGTGATTCACGAGGCAGGTCCCGAGTACCACTGGGCCACAGCCCATGCATGAAACACGAGGAACCCGAGATGCCATGGAACACCTGGGTTCATTGCAAGGTGTTCCTCTTGGAAGCCTTTTCTTTTTCTTTTAATTTTTTTGTGTGTACTGGGAATTGAACCCAAGGGCATTCTACCTCTATGTTACACCCCCAACCCCTCTTTATTTTGAAACAAGGGTTTGCTAAGTTGATGATAGTCTTGCTAAGTTGCTGAAGCTGGCCTTGAACCTATGATTCTCCTGTTTTATTCTCCCAAGTACTGGGATTACAGGGGTGCGCCCACCTTGGAAAAAAGTCACTTGAAGCAACACGAAGGGATGTTTTTAATATTCCCTTTACCCAAAGCTTTGTGATGGAGTAAAATGTGCTGGTTTATTTCGCAAAGGGAAGGGCACTGGCCGAAATCAGGTCAAAACTAAGAACTTCTTGTTCATTTAAATCAGTGGTTCTCAGCAGGGGGCATATTTTTGCCTTCTCCCAAGGACATCCAGGGATTCTTGTAGACAATTTTGGTAGTCACACCAGGGAATGCTACTTGTATCTAGGGGATAGAAGTCTGGGACACTTCGAAATATCATACAATGCTCAGGACAGCCTGCAACAAAAAATTATCCAGCCGCAAATGTCACTAGCGCGAAGGCTGAGGAACCCTGATTTAGGGCCCCTTTGCAAACCGTTATCTTGCTGTCAAGGACTGAATATTCCAGGACTGCTGAAAACATTCCGTTTTCCAAACGCCTCTGCTGGATCTTTTGAGAGGTCCTGGCTAGTTCCGGAGGTTAAAGAGAGCTCATGCTAGTTGTTTTAACATAGCCTGACTTTTGTTTCATGGCCAAAATCTTTTCCCCCAGAAAGCTACATCTCTGGCTTATACTGTTTGCTCAGACAGGCTGCAGAAAATCTACCGCCACAGTGGAAAAGTAGACTTGTCTTTTTATCCCAAGTACAATGGATTTTTCCTACAACTGGCCGCCTGTTGTGACACTCACATCTTTGCAGGGGTGGCAATATCTTCTTAAGTATTAAGGCTTCCAGCTTTCTAAGATGCTGAAGAATGAGGACATGATAAAATGGAAAAATTTGTAAGAAAATCTACCTATATGAAGATATGGTCACAACATGGCCTCCTGCGTGGTCCTGCATGGCCTTAAAAGTGTTCACACTGGGCACTGCAGGAAGCCAGTGGCTTCTTCTATCCTCTGCTGCAGCTGTGCGACTGACTCCTGGCTCCTTATGGGAAATATTAGTGCACAGCATGTATTTTGCGAAGGTGTTTCTATTAAGGGCAAATCAAGGTGGAGGGAAGCAGGAGCTGCCTGTTCTTGCCCAACTTTTATCAACAGAGTGCTGGGATCCAGTCTTGTCAATCTTCATGCCATGCTCTGCTCGTTAGAGGTAATCCGCAGATGACTCATGTGTTCCTGGGCCTTTGATCTTTGGCGATGGGTAAGTGGAATCAGCCCTCCTGGCTGGCATGGTGGGCATAGTTCCTGGCCATGGAGTCTTTGGAGATGGATGAAATTTCTTTAAGACTGGTGTTTTCATTGTGAGGCATGAATCATTGTGTGTTTGGCATGGGCTAAGTCCTAGGAGCCAGTCTCTCTAGAGCTTTGGCCTCTCTCTCTTTCTCTCCTTTTCTCTTTTAGGTGCATTCTATGTAGAGGTGGCGAATGGTACAGTGTCCATGGATAAGAGACGTAAAAGCACGCTAATAGCATGCAGAATTTAAAGGGGCAGGGGCCCAGTTCTCCCAAACTGCTAGGCTTATTTAGCACTGGATTTTTCTAGTGCCTTCTACTGACCAAGAGCAGACTCCAGGAATTGTCTTTGACTACTTTACCTTCCTAGAGGTGAATGTCTTGGCCCTGGGAGCTGGGGACTCAGCTCACTCCGTAGGCCCTTTTCTGGGTATATCAAGCAACTCAGTGCTCCCTGGGTGAGGGTGGTGGGCTGCCAGGCATGGTACTGTGGAAGGAGCACCATGGAGCCCTCTGAGAAGCTATTGTCACAAGTTGGATGGAATAGGAGTACAAGAAATCCTATTGGAAGAGTGTGTGTTTGAGCCTCAGTGAACGGATGAAGTTCCTGTGGAGGAAAGATACTTGGAGACAGCGGCTATCCCAGAAGGCTCCTTGGGGCGATGGATGTGGGCTGGTGTTTGAAGGAAGTAAGAGAGAGATGATAATAAGCACAGCAAAACAACGATAAAGCAGTTACTTACGGAGATCTTGCTATGAATCAGGCGTTATTCAAAATAGTTGACATGGATCATTCTGGTAAAGCCTCACCTGTTTTCAAAGTGAGTATTATTGTGATACCACTTTACAGATGAGGCCATTGAGCAGAGAAACTGAGGATTTGATAAGCAGGGGCATCTTGGGTCAAGTAAGACTTCTTTCAGTTTTGGAACTCTAAGACCCTCCGTGATGTCTCTACTTATGCAGATTGGAAGGCAGTCCCAGAGGAGACGCTGCCTTGATGATCTGAGGTGCCCAGAAGCTGCACAACTCCAATGACAGGGCCCTGTCCTGGGATGATCAAGTGTGAGGCTGGCGCTCGCTCTGTGGCCCTGTGGGAGCAGAGCACCTTGTCCAGTCTGACTGCAGTATAGCTTTGATTGCCATTCAAAGTTTGATTTACCTGCGGCATCAGCCAAGAAGGATTGGAGAGCGATGACCTAGTTGAAAGTGGAGTAGGTCAGATTCAGGTAGGGCTGGTGGCCTGACGATGAGGTATTCCTGTCCCAGGTCAAGAAAACAGCCCCTCTGACTGGTCAGCTAGCCCGAAGAATGGAAAGATGGAGGATGTACAGGACAGATATGAAGAGGGGACCCGCTGTGGATTGAGGGGCTGATTGGGACCAAGTGGAGCTTTCGGTTCATCTCTGTCAACTCAGTGCAGACAGGTCAGAGAACAGGAGATGAGAATGAATGTAAAGTGAAAAGTAAATGAAAACACCAGTCCGAATGCTCCGGTTCATCACGCATCTGAATAAATCCCAAAGCCCTTTTGGATAAGGACCAGGAGCTCCAAATTGCTTTTCACGATTCTCCAGGAGATGGCCGCCATCTGGTCTTTTTCTCCAGCACTCCTGAGATACACCGTGCTCTATTTCCAAGAGGTTTTCAGTGGAGAGATTAAAAGATCGAGTGTGTCTAGAATACTCCTTCCATCTGGGGATGATCTCCCCATGTGGGTTCACTAAAGTGGCTCTGCCCCCGAGCGGCCATGCCAGATGCATCTGAAAGAGAGAAAGAGTTGCCTTTTCTGGTTCCAGAATTCCTGCTTCAGAAAGAACATCGTTGGGTAAGCTGGACTTCCCTGGAGATCTGTCAGGATATTGCTTAGTTCTTCAGTTAAGTCCATTTGTGAAGGAAAATGAGCAGAGGAGGCTGGAGCAGGACCCTGGGGAAGCCATTTTCCTTGCAAAGGTAGCCCTGCCCTCGGAGAGTGCTGTCCACTCCCATTACTTGTGTGTAAACATCAAACACATGGATGTCAAGTTGGGAGTTAAAGGGTGTGGGCCTGGGCATTTTGGTCCGTAAGTATTAGCATTGTCAGCCAAGGCAGGCTGGACTTGGTGATGGTCACCAGGTGGAACACAGTCCAGGAAGAGACTGAAAGACACTTTGCTTCCTCCTCTGCTGAGTCCTTGCCTAGATGCAACCAACTCAGAGGGACAGAGGTCCTGGGATAGGGTAGGAACAAAGGAAGGAGCAGGATTAGCAGAAAAGTAAACAGAATGATATTTCACAGGCACCTTCCACACATACATCATGTTCACTGCTTCTTTTATTTTCAGGAGAGTAAGCCAAAGTGACAGCCTCAGAAGCAAGGTGTGGCCGTGGCTCTGCGGGCTGTGACATCAAGCTGTGACATCATCGCTGCTGCTGTCTGGGAAGCGCTCCCCGTGAGGCCAGGAGCCAAGTCCACAATGTCTTGTTAAAAAACTGTCATTTTTCAGGAAGAAAACCAGATCCTGTGTTTGCATCGCGCAAGTAATTGTTTCTAAAGGATTTCCAAGCTCTTTGGGAGCAAATCAGTCGAAATGGAACCAGATCTGACAAAATCTAAACGTAAATTTATCTCCTCCCCCTCCTCCTTCTTTTCCTTCTCCTCCTCCTCCTCCCCATCCTCCCTCCTCCTCTTCCTCTCCCTTCTTCTGTTGTTTTATACCTTTATTTGACTATCAGCGGTTACTTCTCATCCACTTTGACTTTCTGCAGATTTTTGAACATGATAATAGGGACATAGGTCACCAAAGCACAGAGTTTGTTTAGTGAATCTTCGTCTTCACTAGGTTTTCTGGATAATTCTGCATAAATGCAATCCTCTTTATTCCTTTGGCCCAGAGAGGTTTGTTGATTGTGGGGTCAACACACACATCTGGAGTCCCTATCTCCTTCATGGCAAATTTCTGCTTCTCTTTGAATGGCCGAGGGTCATGATTCCTGAAGCCCTCACACTGATGCGCTTCCATAGTGAATACTGATAACGTACCACCTCCTTAGTCGCCACCTCCTTGATGGCAGCCTAGCCCTTTTACAAAAAATGTTTATTGGTGCATTGTATTCATACATCATAATGGGATAAAAAAACTTGTGTAGACATGTGTGCACACATTGCCCAGTTAGCCCCTACCCAATCCCCATCCCATTCCCTCCCCATCCCACCTTCCCATGCTTGGCTTAATGGTTGAAATCAATATGTTTGTTTAAGTACATCCTGTGCTTTAGAGAGTTTCCTTATTCACCTCTCCCATCCCTTCAGTTAAGTTGCCATATTTGCTCCTCTATAGGATTTCCTTTTTCATCTAGAGTTCCTCCTATGAGCCATTTCTCCTTAGCTTTCACATACTACAGAAAGCATCTAATTTCTTATTTTATTTTTGTGACTGACTAATGTCACTTAGCAAAATGTCCTCCAGTTCCATCTATTTCCCTGTAAATGAAGTAATTGTGTTTTATCATGGCTGAGTAAAATTCCATTGTGTGCATATCCCACAGTTTTGTAATCCATTCATTTGTTGATGGACATCTTGGTTGGTTCCATAGTTTGGCTATGGTGAATTGTGTAGCTATGGACATAGATACACATGCATTAGTTTGGTAGTTTGGTTTGCTTTCTTTTGGGTAGATACCCAGAAGTGCTATTGCTGGTTCAAATGGTAGATTTCTTCCCATTTTCCTGAGAATCCTCTATACTGTTTTCCAAAGTGGTTGCACTAATTTGCAATCCCACCAACAATGTTTTAGAGTTCCCACTTCTCCACATCCTCGCCAGCATCTGTTGTTGTTTGTGTTTTGAATCATTGCCACTCTAGTTGGAGTTGGGTGTAATCTCAAGGTAGTTTTGATTTGCATCTCTCTGATTGCCAGTGATGTTGAGCATTTTTTCATTTATTAACCATTTGAATTTCTTCTTTTGTGAAGTGTCTATTTAGTTCACTTGCCAATTTTTGGAATGGATTATTTTTTTTTAGTGTTGAGTTTCTTGAGTTCTCTGTATATTCTAGATATTAGTCCTCTATTGGAGGAGGAGGTGGCAAAAATCTCCCATTCTGTTGGCTCTCGGTTGAGGTTCTTGACAGTTTCCTTTGCTGAACAGAAGCTCTTCAGTTTAATGAAATCCCACATATTGATTCACCTTTTAGTTTTTTTATGCCTTTGGGGTCTTATTGAGAAAGTTTTTTTTTTATCTGTGCCTGTGTGTTGCAGTGTTGGACCTATGCTCTCTTCAAGGAGCCTCAAGGTCTCTGGTCTAATTTCCAAGTCTTTGGTCCCTCTTGAATTGACTCTTGTGGAGGGTAAGAAAGTGGGATTTATTTCCATTTTTCTGCATATGCTTAACCAGTTTTGCCAATACTATTTGTTGAACAGACTCTCTTTCTTCCAGTGTATGTTTTTGGGCTCTTTGTCAAAAATCAATTGGCTGTAAGTGTATGGATTTGTTTCTGAGTCTTCTATTTTGCTCCATTGGTCTATGTATCTGTTTTTGTGCCAGTACCATGCTGTTTTTATTAAAATGGTTTTGTAGTGTAAAGTCAGGTATTGTGATTCCTCCTGCATGGTTTTTGTTGCTGAGAACTACTTTGGTTATTTTGTTTTTTTTTTGTTGTTCCAAATGAATTTATGGACTGATTTTTCTATGTCTGTGAGGAATTATCTTGGTAATTTAATGGGTATTGCGTTGAATTTGTAGATCACTTTTGGAAGGATGGCCATTTTGATGATATTTATTCTGCCTATCTATGAACATCTTTCCATCTTCTAAGATCTTCTTTGATTTCTTTTTTTCAGTGTTTTATAATTTTTTTGTAGAGGTCTTTTACCTTCTTGGTTAAGTTTATTCCTAAGTATTTTATTTTTTGTGGGAAATGCCCAGTGGAAGTGTTTTCTGAATTTCCTTTTCAGTGGATTTATGGTTGATGTACAAAAAGCTGATTTTTAAAGATTGATTTTGTATCCAGACACTTTGCTGAATTTGTTGATCAGTTCTGTAAGTCTTTTGGCTTTTTGAGGTATGTTGTTAAGTTATTTATCTGATGATTTTCTGTTTTTCTTATGTGAGCACTCAGTGGTATAAATTTTCCTCTTAATACTGCCTTCAAAGTGACCCAGAGGTTTTGATATGTTGTATCTCTATTTTAGTTTGTTTCTAGAAATTTCTTGATTTCACCCCTTACTTCTTATATGACCCATTCTTCATTTAGAATGGTGGTGTTCAGTCTCCACATGTTTATGTGGTTTCTCTGAGTCTCTGAGTCAGTTGATTTCTAATTTCATTCCATTATGGTCTAACAGGGAAGTATGTCACATTTTTTTAATTTGCTGGTGCTCACTTTGAGGCCCAGGATGTGATCTATTCTGGAGAAGGTTCTGCGAGCAGCTGAGAAAAATGTGAACTCTGCTGTAGTTGGGTGGAATATTCTATATGTATCTGACAGGTCCATTTGGTTGATGGTGTTCTTTAGGTCTGAGGCATCTTTACTGACCTTTTGTCTAAAAGATTGGTCTAATGGTGTGAGAAGTGTGTTGAAGTCTCCCAGTATTATTGTACTGGGATTTATATGTGACTTAATGTCACAAAGAATTTGTTTTATAAAAGTAGCTGCACCTAAGTTTGGGGCATAAATGTTGATTATTGCTATTTCCTCATGCTGGATTGTTCCTTTTACCAGTAAAAAGTGACTTTCTTTGTATCTTTTAATGAGCTTGGGCTTGAAGTCTAACTTATCTGATATCATAGTTACAACTTCTGCTTGTATTCGAGTTCCATTGGCATGGATTACCTTGCTCCAGCCCTTTACCTTAAGTTTGTTATTATCTTTACTTGTAAGGTGTGTTTCTTGCAAGAAGCATATAGATGGGTTCTGGTTTTTAATCTGTTTTTCCACCTTATGTCTTTTTATTAAGGAGTTGAGGCCATTTACATTCAGTGTGATTATTGGGAGATGATTTTTAATTCCTAACATGTTGAGAGTTTACTTCTGTTTAAAAATCTGTTTGTTCTTCTTTGCTTAGTTGTCTGCTGGATAGAAATTCTTGTTTCTCTGGTTCTGGTGTGTGTTACCTATTTCTTCTTTGTAGTTAATCTCTGAGTATTTTCTCTAGCACTGGTTTTGAAGACAGAAACTCCTTCAGCTTCTGTTTGTCATGGATGCTTCTTATTTCCCCATCTAATTTGAGAGATAGTTTTGCTGGGTAGGAAATTTTTGGCTGCCAATTCAGTTTAATAGGGTCTTGAAAAGGGAAAGACAGATGGGCAGAAGCCATGAAAGAACTCTGGCCAAGCACAGAAGCCTAGGCTCAAGTCTGTTTTAGGGGTGGAGAACAAGGGCATCTCTGGGATAAATGCCCTCAACCATGAGGCCAAAAAGGGCCTTCCGAGGCCTGGCTCACAGGGCAAGGGGGACCATTAAATGGCTGAGTGCCCCCAGTTCTGGAGGGAACTGGGGTCGCCAGACCTAGGTTCTCAGTGACTCTTCCCATCTCCCACCACCTGAGTTAAGACTAAAGAGCATTAGGTGGTCACAGTGAGATCTCAGACGGAGGCGTTGCTCTTCTTTCCTGGCCCAAGGTGGGCATAGACAGGGTGGTGGGCATATCAGGCCAGCCCTAAACCATCTCTTTACTCAAGATTCAGCCTGCTGTGTCCAGGGTGACCTTCCAATGCATTCTTAGCCATACCAGAGATTTCAGCTCCTCGGCTAACAAGGAGATATAATGTCAGGACACCAAACGTTTTTTTTTTTTTTTTTCCTTTTGCTGGCTGCACTAAACTTATTGCTCCAAGTTTTTTTTTTTTTTTTTTTTTAACAGATTTTAACTTCTCATTTAAGTGCTATTTTTAGGTTTTCATGGTTAACCTGTATTGTGAGTGTTGTCTCATAGGCTTGAAGCTTTCAGACGTCAGATGGTACTTGTGGACCCAAAGAGGAACAGCTTTCAAAGCCCTTTGGTCATAGAGGCACACGGCATGGAGCCATCCGATTCCCCCATGTCAACTACATGCATGAATGTTACCCTAAAGCTGGGGCCCCCAACTTTGTCCCTGTTCAGCTAGAAGCAGTTTATGACCGACTCGACGTCCTTATTCCTTTGCTAAGGGGTACATTCATGTGATTAAAAATAGGGAAAAAGTAATGGAAATTGAGCTCATATTAACTGTTAATAAGAATTGTAAAAGTCAAAATGTATCTTCTGTATTTACCTTTGGCCTGACAGGTGTCAGGAAGTTACTATATAGAGGGGGAAATGTATCAGTATTGGGAATGGTTTAGAAAGGTTTGAGAAAGCTCTGATTATTAATAGATATATTTAAAAAATAATTGTGTCAAAATGGCAGGTCTGGGGAAAGGAAGACTTGGTCTTGGTTTCCATTAGGAAGCAAACAGCTGTTGAAACTTAGATTGACTTAGCTAAAAGTAATTAGCAAGTCCATAGGAGAGGGGAGCTAGGGCTTCCTCTTTCTACAGACAGATCTACATCATAATCTAGCTAGGATGGGAGGAGGGGATGGACCTTCGGAAAGAAAAGGAGGAACCTTACAGGGACGTTCACTATGTCAGAATTACGTGAACAAGACGGAGGTCATGGGTATACAGGATCTGGTCCACGTGTTGTATCTTTGGTGGGGCATTCACTCGAACACCCCCCCCCCCCTGCCCCTGATGCCATTCAATGGCATGGGGCTGTAACTATCTTCTGTATTTCTATCTTTTTAATAAACTTCTTTAAATCTTCAAAAAATATAAAGTGGGTAACTCTGTGGCCGCTCTTCCTTGGTGGCGCTCACACATCTAGTTCTGGAGAGCCGTGTGGTCCGTGAACCGTGGTGGACAGCGCTCACAGAGAACATCCCATCAGCACAGGGGCCCTGCCTGGCGGCGCTGCTCTGACGCTGCACCTAGAATTGGCTCCTGCTCTGATTCACTGGAGCGGTGGTTGCAATGCAAGAGGAAGGCTACAGGACTGGGTAGAGCCCCTGGTCTAATTTCTCAGCTCACCAGGAAGCAAAGCCTCCTTAAGAATTTGTTTAATAAATGAAGACTTACAAGGTTGTCACAGAAAAGAAAACAATTACTTTCTTACTCATTTCTGCCGTGTAAGGATATTTTACGATGGCATGTACCAATTTTGGAATTCACAAAACAAATGCAGTTAGCCTTCTGATTTACTCTTAAAGGAGATGGTCAGATAAGCAGCATTTCTCTAAAAGTGTTGTTAAGGACTGTCAAGGATATTATCCAGGGTCTCTTCTGTTGCATAGCTGAGGAATAAATTAAACATAGAACTTAACATTAAGTAAAACATTCTCTTGCTTAAGAACTGTGATGTCCCTAGAAGTAATAAGTTCCTGTCTTTGGCTTGACTTCCAGGAAGCTCAGAGACAAGTCTGGAACTCAGATATTGTATCTAGTCCCTGGCTGCTTATATAATTATTTGTAGTTAATTGACTTTTGTAAATTATCTTTCCCTCATTTTTTAGGTATACATGTATTTTTTTCCAATTGTAAGCTCCCTGGAAATATTTGTGGATGTAGACAAAATATGCTTAACAAAGACACATTAGAATTATTTCAAAGCTGCCCAGATTCTCAGAATTTTATCATAGATATTGTCTTTGTATGTGCTGGTGTGTGCCTGTGCTCTATAACAGTCATAGAAATAAAATCTGTGCAGTGTTGGTGTGAAGTGTCACTTGGAAGCTTGGTAAGTTCCAGAAACCAAATACCAGAGCTCCTCCCATAGTCAGGTTTCCTTCCATAAATAAACTTACTTCCCAGTAGCCTCCCTGGGCCTCCCCTGGGCCTCCCCTGGGCCTCCTCTGGGCCTCCCCCAGTTTCCCCTAGGCCTCCCCTGGCCTCTCCGAGTGGAATGCTCCTGGGGCTTTCTGCTAGGGGCCTCTGGCTCTGCTGATGGCTGGAGCTGCAGGTGGCTGTTCTAAACTCTAGCATTTTCTGGCCTCACTGGCAAATCTTCTTACTTTATGTGTTTCCATAGTTTGTCTATCTTGCTGTTTTTCCCTGAAGGTCTTTGACAATCTCGTTGATCTGGGTGTGGGATTTTTGTTAGAATACACCTGCTTGGTCCAGTGCCTGGGGCAAGATTGGCCCTCAGGACATGGGTGTAAATGGAAGTACCATTAATTCCATAAAGTACGAGGTGTGTGAGCCCATAAGATACATGACTTTTCCTGTGTCAAAAAAACCAACATTTTAGCCAGGCGTGATGGCGCACGCTTGTAATCCCCGCGCTTGGGAGGCAGAGACAGGAGGATGGCGCAGGTTCGAAGCCAGCGCACGCGGCTGGCTTAGGAGACCCTGTTTCCAAATAAAAATGTAAAAATAGGTCTGGGAGTGTAGCCCAGAGGTAGAAGGGCTTCCAGGAACCCCAGTACCACAAAAAAAAAATCAACATTTTATTGGGTGTCCATTATATGCCCAGAGTTAAGACAAAAATTCTAATCACAACAATCAGGTCCCCTGTCCCAAAAGCCTTTGCTTATTAGAGGAAATACACATGTCACAGTGCATTACCTGTGCCAGGCGATTTCTCTCTGGAGCCTGCAGGAGAGGTATCAGGAAGACTTCATCTGAGGGACAGGGTAGATCATTTAAACCTTTGCTTAGCAGAAGTTCCCTTAAAAGTCTTGGAAGAGTCATCTACACTCTGTTGGTTTCCAGTTCAGTGCGAAGGTTAGGGATGAGTGAGATAGGATGGGACGGGGGAGGAGCAAGGAGCAGAGGTTGACCTCTGGGGGAGGCAGAGAGGCTCCAGGTGAATCGAGGGGCCCATGACCTGCCTGTTGGTCCAGGGGTTAGAACATTCCAGCCAGGGAGGAGGAGGAGGAGGAGGAGGAGGAGGAGGAGGAGGAGAAGAAGAAGAAGAAGAAGAAGAAGAAGAAGAAGAAGAAGAAGAAGAAGAAGAAGAAGAAGAACAACAACAACAACAACAACAACAACAACAACGATGACAACTAAAGTGCCTGTTGAGCCTTGTTTGCAGATGAAGAGCAGACACATGAAGTTATGTTCCCCACCCTGGTCAGTTTCTCCTGGAAAATCCCAGTGGCAAGTGAGGACCTGGGTGCTCTGCCATTCCATGGCAGGACCAAGGGGCCGTAAGTATGTTGATGTCTGGAGAGCTTGGTTGGACACTTCTCAGTCTAAATCACTCGAGAGGTTGGCAGGTTCTCCCACCTGGTTCTGTCTTATTTTATGGGATGCCTGGAATTGGCATGAGTGGCGGCCAGTGGTCTTGAGGTGATGCTCTGTTGAGCTGTGGGGCTTGGAAGGGGCTCCCTGGCTCTTCCCTCTACAGTGTTTTGGGATTGAATTCCGAGCATTCTACCTCTGAGCTACAATCCCGTCTCTATTAGTTGCTGAGGGTCTGGCTGAGTTGCTGTGGCTGGCCTTGAACCTGCTATCCTCCTGTTTCAGCCAGTGTCTCCTATCGTTTTAAAAATATTTTTTATTGGTGCAATGTAGTCATACATCTTAATGGGATAAAAGATTGTGTAGACACACATGCACACATCACCAATTAGCCCTTACCCAGTCCCCACCCTATTCCCTCCCCATCCATCCTTCCCATGCTTGGCTTAGTGATTGACTTTGATATGTCTGTACATCATGTGCTCTAGAGAGTTTCCCTCCTTAAAACGAATTGCTGCACTTGTCTTTGGATGCAAAGGTGATGCAGGGATCCCTGACCTCGGCGCAGCACCTTGCTAGGCACTCTGTTAAATTCAGAAACTGTGCCGCGTACCAGTGCCTCATCGATGGAGGATGAGACTGCGGCCGCACAGTCACATAGCCAGTTAGACAACGTGAGCCCAGGACACGGGTTCGCAGCCGAGCTCTGGGCTGACTCTGAGCCCGAGTTCCCCACCAGCCCGTGCCGTCTCCAGGCTCTGCTTCCTCCAGATATTTGGCTAGGTACTTTTCTGACCAATAAATTAAATATAACTTCATCCCCAAGAGGGACTAGGGAATGAATAAGTGGTCCCACCTGGTTTCCCCGTGTTTAAATCTTAGGTTGGAAAGGACACGTCTCTTATTTGTTAGTGTCACCAAGATAAATAAAAATGCCATATTAGCAACTAACATCAGTGAGTAAGGGGAATTGACATTTTCTAATTATTAAAATTTTTGAAGGTTCTAGCGGCGACGGTGACACTGATGATATAGATGTGCCCTGGTCTGAGGCACTCACTTTAATGTACGTGCCTCCCCAACACATAATCATAAATTAAGCAGGCAGCCATCGGCTGTATGCATTTTCCTAATTTATATGATTAATAAAGAAGTACTGGGTTAAATGGGACAGAGCACTAGTGTCGCATCGGGATCCCGCAGGTCTCCTGCACCACCTGCGAAGATCTTGCCAGTGAGTCCTGCATCTTTTGCTTTTCTTTCCAAGATAACTTTTCTTTTATTTAAGATTGTGGTCCCACCTCTTGTGCACCACCAAGAAAAGCTTCTGATGTTGAGATTCTTTTCACAAGACAGCTTGCAAATACCCACCCACACCTAATCTTGCCCCTGTCCTGCCTTGTTGGGGAAGCGGTTTCCTCAACCAACACGGCCTCCCGCCTCTGCCAAGATCACACATGTGCCCCTCTGCCCTGCGTTGGAGTCCTGGACTGTGGGCGCGGGGCTGCAGAAGGTGGCTCCACAAAATGTCAGCTTCTGCTCTGTGCTGATTATTTTTTCTCCAAAATACAGACTAAAATACTGTGTCTAATTTTGGGGTTCTGGGCATCCTGCTCTTGGGGTGTGTGGTAACTCAGGGGTTGGTGCATGTCACCCGCAGCTGGAGTTAATTTAGACACAGGCTCCCCCACCCAACCCCCCAGCAGGGCTGGGGCCCATATACAAGTCAAATCTGCTATTTTTCTTTGGGCAATGATTTATCTCCCTCTTAAATTGGCTGGACCAGTTAGTTTTTTATTTTTATTAAGTCACACTATTCTTAAATGAAACTATTGATTTAAAGTCAGCTTAGTGAGGATTTAATTTGTTTTCAGGGGATTAGAGCAGGTAGCATGGGATAATTTTACAATGAAGTGGAGCAGAAGCGCTCCTTCAAGGGGCCTCACCTTTTTTTTTCCTTGCCAGGCTGCACAGACATTACACATTTTCAAGTAAATTGTGGAAATACATCCATAAATCAGCCCTAATTCCTCTGCCTGCTTAAGGGAGATTCAAAGGCGTGTTTTCCCGTGACCTTGTCCGGTTGTCCTTCCAGCGAAAGTCTTTGAGTCTGAGGTGAAGAACACAGGTGTGTGTGTGTGTGCCATGTGTGCACACACGCACACGCACACGCACACGCACATGCACACATGCGCGCGCACAGAATCTTTCTCTCCGGGATCTGCATATCACTCTTCTCCCGACTCTACATGGTACCATCTTTGTTTATGAAATGTTTTCTTTTCCACACCCACGAAGGGTGGAAGGAGCGTGGCTCTGGGGTTTCTGGTCATTTGTCCACGGGCAACTTCTGGCCTGTCTGCCTGGACATGGCCGTTTCCCCTGCCCTTAGCCCACTATCCTCCCTCCTGGTCAGCCTCCACCCTTGACCAATCTCGCCCTCCCAGGGGCTGCCAGCGTGTCCCTGTGCTCCCAAGGAGGGGAGGGAAGCAGAGACATGGAGGTATCGGTTCTCACCAGACCAGGTCTTAAGAACCCAGTGAGCCCAGCCAGCCTGCTCACAGACAGGCTGCAGGGCGTTTCTGCTGCGTGCTCTGAGGAGTCTTCTTGTCATAGCCAGCCTGCTATCTTTGTCTTCCGCTGAGACGATCCGTTTCAAAAGGAGTCTTTTCAGTCTACCAAAATCCAGTAGTCTCAGAGAGATTTTCAGATGAAGGGTTTTTGTTAAGATTTCCAGATCATTTGGCCCGTCTTTCTGGAAGTCTCCAGGCATCACCATCCCCTCTCACTGGGCAGCAGTAATGATGGGCATCATATGCCAGTCCATTCGGTTACATCCAACTGGGCTGGTCAGGCTCCTCCTAAGGCATGCCCACCCAGCAACAGTGCCAGCCGCTGCCCCCTTTCCTCTACAAGAAGTCTTAGCTTCCTGGGAATTGGTTCCCTGCTACACAGCAGGACAGCGAGCCAGGTAGCTTTTCTCTGGGACCCTCTGATCTTTGTCGTCCTCTGCTGAGTGAGCAGGAGTTGGAGTTGACTGCAGAGAGCAGGTGGGTTATGGGGCACAGTCCGGGAGAAGCAGAGGGGCAGTGGAGCTGAGGCTGGACGTGCAGCCTCAGGTGCTGGGGCTAAGGAGGGATGATGTGGGTGCAGGAGCACCTTACCATGCAGAGTTGCTGGGCCAGGGCCGCCTTGGTGTGAGTCCTGAGAAGATTTACCTAGAGGAACTCAGACCCCAGCGCCAGGAGGGCACACCGAGCACAGTGGGCAGCACGGCAAGGGCTGGGAACACAGCATCTAGGCCGCGGAGAGAGAAGCTCCTGGTGCCCTGGAGGCGCCCTGGAGGTGTTGTGAAGATGGGGAGAAACAGGAAATGCTACAACGTAGACCATGGAGAAGCAGCAGAGATGGAGGGCCCGCCCACTGAGGAGGGGCGCTCTGGAGGATCCCGGTGGTGGGAGGCAGTGAGCAGGCTGTTGTAGAGGAGCGAGAGTGAAGCCCGGGCACTCAGAGATGGTGAGGACGGTCCATGCGAAGGTCTAGCAGTGAGACCAGGGTCTACCCACCTGGGTGTCAAGGAGGATACTCACACTTGACCCAGAATCGTATTTATTTTCAAAAAATAAAAAAGGAGGAATAAGAAGAAACTTTACACGATAGATGAGTGAGTTATGGGAGTTAACGGTATTGAATAAGTCCACGGGTTGTTGTCATAGTTCGAGTGTGGGATGTGCCCAAAGGCCATGTGTTGAAGGCCTGGTCTCTACCAGGAGGGGGTGGGACATTTGGAAGCTGTGCCACAGTGGGAGGAAGTTGGGCCATGGGGATGTGCCTTTGAAGGGAACGCTGGGAGCTAACCCTGCCCTGTCTTTTTCTTTGCTTTATAGCTGCCAGCATGAATGGACTTCCTCTCCAGGTACTCCCAACATGATCCACTGTGCTGCCTCGGGCCCAAAGCAACAGAGACGAGCGGCCATGAAGTGAGACTCTGAAACGGCGAACCAAAACCCAAACTCTTTCCCTCCTTGTATTGATTATGTCAGGCATTTTGTTACAGTAACAGAAAGCTGAGGATCCCAGCCATTCATGGAGGAAAAAAAATATTTGTCATTAATTTCTTTGATTTTTTTAAAATTAATTTATTTTTTAAATTGGTGCATTGTAGTCATATATCAATCACATTGGAGTACAAGACTTGAGAGGATATACAAGCACACATCATCCAATTAGCCCTCCTCCAGCCCCCATCCCATTCCCTCCCCCTCCCTCCATCCCACACTTCTTTGGTGATTTACTTTGATACATTTGTTTATATACCTCCTGCGTTTTAAAGAGGCTCCGTCCTCCAGTATTACATACCCTCTGATTGGTCACATTAGTTGCTTCACTATAGGGCCCTTTCTATAGCTCAACCTCTTCCTGTTGCCCTTTTCCTCCTAGTTATTGCTGATTAAGAGAAGCGTCTGATTTATATTTTCTGCGATATTTCTCTGTGCATGCTGCGTTGCAAGTACCAATCCCACTCTTGATGGTCCCAGTAGTGGCCTGGCTACTCAGTGGACTGATCCAGACCTCGCTGGCTCAAGCAGTGGCCTTGCCTCATGGGAGGCCCCAGTTCTGGTCTCGCTGGCCCCTGAACCGGTCTAACCCCTAAGCTGGCTTTGGTCCCGGCCTTGGGGGCCGCAGGAGTGAACTTGCCTCACGCCAGGCTCTGATGCTGGCCATTGGCCCCTGCACCGGTCTAACCCCTTAGCAGGATTCCAATCCCGGCCTCGGAGGCCAGAAACCGGCCTAGCCTCATGGCAGGCTCCAATGGCGGCCTCGTTGGCCCCAGCACCAGCCTAACCCCTCGGCAGGCTCCGATCCCGGCCTCGGAGGCCCCAGCACTGGTCATGCCTCACGGCAGGCTCCGATGCCGGCCTCGCTGGCCCCAGCACCAGCCTAACCCCTCGGCAGGCTCTTATCCTGGCCTCGGAGGCCCCAGTACCGGCCTTGCCTCACGGCAGGCTCCGATGCCGGCCTCGCTGGCCCCAGCAGCGGCCTAACCCCTCGGCAGGCTCCGATCCCGGCCTCGGAGGCCCCAGCACTGGTCATGCCTCAAGGCAGGCTCCGCTGCCGGCTTCGTTGGCCCCAGCAACGGCCTAACCCCTCGGCAGGCTCTTATCCTGGCCTCGGAGGCCCCAGTACCGGCCTTGCCTCACAGCAGGCTCCGATGCCGGCCTCACTGGCCCCAGCAGCGGCCTAACCCCTCGGCAGGCTCCGATCCCGGCCTCGGAGGCCCCAGCACTGGTCATGCCTCACGGCAGGCTCCGATGCCGGCCTTGCTGGCCCCAGCACCGGCCTAACCCCTCAGCGGGCTCTTATCCTGGCCTCGGAGGCCCCAGTACCGGCCTTGCCTCACGGCAGGCTCCGATGCCGGCCTCGTTGGCCCCAGCAACGGCCTAACCCCTCGGCGGGCTCTTATCCTGGCCTCGGAGGCCCCAGTACCGGCCTTGCCTCATGGCAGGCTCCGATGCCGGCCTCGCTGGCCCCAGCACCGGCCTAACCCCTCGGCAGGCTCCGATACCGGCCTCGGAGGCCCCAGCACTGGTCATGCCTCACGGCAGGCTCCGCTGCCGGCCTCGTTGGCCCCAGCAACGGCCTAACCCCTCGGCAGGCTCTTATCCTGGCCTCGGAGGCCCCAGTACCGGCCTTGCCTCACAGCAGGCTCCGATGCCGGCCTCACTGGCCCCAGCAGCGGCCTAACCCCTCGGCAGGCTCCGATCCCGGCCTCGGAGGCCCCAGCACTGGTCATGCCTCACGGCAGGCTCCGATGCCGGCCTTGCTGGCCCCAGCACCGGCCTAACCCCTCGGCTGGCTCTTATCCTGGCCTCGGAGGCCCCAGTACCGGCCTTGCCTCACGGCAGGCTCCGATGCCGGCCTCGTTGGCCCCAGCAACGGCCTAACCCCTCGGCAGGCTCTTATCCTGGCCTCGGAGGCCCCAGTACCGGCCTTGCCTCACAGCAGGCTCCGATGCCGGCCTCACTGGCCCCAGCAGCGGCCTAACCCCTCGGCAGGCTCCGATCCCGGCCTCGGAGGCCCCAGCACTGGTCATGCCTCACGGCAGGCTCCGATGCCGGTCTCGCTGGCCCCAGCACCGGCCTAACCCCTCGGCAGGCTCCGATCCTGGCCTCGGAGGCCCCAGCACTGGTCATGCCTCACGGCAGGCTCCGATGCCGGCCTCGCTGGCCCCAGCACCGGCCTAACCCCTCGGCAGGCTCTTATCCTGGCCTCGGAGGCCCCAGTACCGGCCTTGCCTCAAGGCAGGCTCCGATGCCGGCCTCACTGGCCCCAGCACCGGCCTAAGCCCTTGGCAGGCTCCGATCCCGGCCACGGAGGCCCCAGCACTGGTCATGCCTCAAGGCAGGCTCCGATGCCGGCCTCACCGGCCCCAGCACCGGCCTAACCCCTCGGCAGGCTCTTATCCTGGCCTCGGAGGCCCAAGTACCGGCCTTGCCTCCTGGCAGGCTCTGATGCCAGCCTCGCTGGCCCCAGCACCGGCCTAACCCCTCAGCAGGCTCCGGTCCCGTCCTCGGGGGCCCCAACACTGGCCTTGCCTCACGGCAGGCTCCGATGCCGGCCTCGCTGACCCCAGCACCGGCCTAACCCCTCAGCAAGTTCCGGACCCAACCTCGGAGGCCCTAGCACAAGCCTTGCATCATGGCAGGCTCCAATGCCGGCCTCGCTGGCCCCAGCATCGGTCTAACCCCTCTGCAGGTTCCAATCCCGGCCACGGAGGCCTCAGTAGTGGCCTTGCCTCACAGCAAGCTCCGATGTCGGCCACTGGCCCCGGCGCCCGCCTAACCCCTCAGCAGGTTCCGATCACTGTCTCTGTGGTTATTATTTCAAAGGTTCCAGTTGTAATGTATCAGATCTCTGCCTCCCCCGAATATTGGCCACTGGCATTGCCACTGCCTCCACTGTTTCAAATCCTTCCCAGGCTCTTTTTCCACTCTGAATGTTGTCCAGTGTTCCTAAGCATGCGTGATGGTAGCATTCGACATTTGGTGTAATTTCTCCAAAAAAATAAAGTTGGTAAGATCAGGTTTCTGCTTCTCCTGAATACAAGTCTCCACCACCATTGCGGAGAACTCTTTCAACACCGCATTTCTCCTTGGTCTCCGCTAAACTCTCTCCTTATATGTGATGTCTGAGATTCTTAACAATATAGAGAAATAGCAGTCCTCTTTCACGGCGAATTTTTCCATAAGTTCCAGTGCATTTAGATAAGTTTTGTCTGCATCTCCAGTGTCCTGGCATCCATAACGGCTTTCTTACCTCCTCTCCGATATTTTTCTTTATCTTTTTCTGTTCTGGGCCCGGTTTCTCCAGGGGTCTGGCGTGCTATGCGCAGTTCGGCCGGGACCCAGAGTCCCGCGACCCGGGCCCCATCTGGCGTGCCCAGCCTGCGACCCCCGCCCAGAACCCAGCGTCTTACTGGGTCCGGTTTCTCCAGGGGTCTCAATTTCTTTGATTTTAAAGAATGTTTAAAGAGACCCCAGTCAGGTACCGAGAAAACAGAAAAATTTAGGTTGTATGTATTCATTTTACTTTTAAATTCAGCACAATTCTGAACATTTGACTTAACTGATATTGAGAGATAGCCTCATGGACCTGACTAATCCTGGCCCCTATGCCATGAATTCTCCACCTGAAATCCAAATAGGACACACTCCTAGTGTAGGCAGTGTGAGAATTTCATATGCTTGTCACAAGAAAGGAAAATTATGTTAAAGAATTCTCATGATCATTTTTGTTTGTTTAAGGAGAGTGTTATTATTGGTAAATAAGTCTAACTTAAGCACTAAAAATTCACCATAAGCATAACATAAAAATAAGTAGATTTATAAAAATTAAAAATTTCTGCCCTTAAGAAAACAAACATATGCCCCCACATAGGAAGAATATATCTTCAAAGCACTTATCTGATGAAAGACTGGTAATTAAATGCTGCAGAGAAATCACAGCTCAATAATAAGAGAAATATTTCAGTAAAATACACAGACAAAAGATTTGGAATTACCATAGTCAAGTAGCACATAGAAATGGAAAATCAAAATATACAAGAATGTTATCGAACATTCTTTGGTTACTAAGAAAGTACCAATTAAAACAAGAATGAGATACTAGTCTATACCTATTAAGATAGCCAACCAAGTGGTCATACCCAGCGCTGGAAAGTGTGGAGCAACTTTGCATACCCAAGGGGATGCAAAATGACACCCCTACTCTGGACAAACAATTTAACAGGTTCTCCTAAAATGAAATACATGTCTAACAGATGATGCACAATCCCATTCACTGGAATTTATCCATTATCCAAGAAAAATAGAAATGTATATCTGTGCAAAAGCGTGTACGTGTTGATTATGGGGCAGGTGCTCCCCTTTGAGCAATATAAGATGCATGGTCTTTATGTGAGCTTGCAGGTTGCTTTATCCATAATTGCCCAAATCTAGAAATAACCCAAATATTCAGCATGTTGTAAACAAATAATGCAATGCTACTTGAAAATAGAAAGAATGAACTATAGACACATGCCCTCCCCTCCATGGGTGACTCAGATCGGCTATTCTTAGTGGAGGAAGCCAGACTCTAAAAGCTGCATGCTGTATGTTTTTATTGATATGAGACACCAGAGCAGGAAGAACTATGGGATGAATAGCCGAGCAGTGGTTTCCAGGGATTGCGGCAGGGATCTGAAGTGGTGCAGGAGATTAACTCCGAAAGGCCGGAGGTAAGGACGCTGGGAATGTCCTGCAGAGGATTCTGGTTGCAGTAGTTTAGATGAGTATACACTTATCAAAACTGGTAATTGCCAAATCTGCATAAATCTGACTTCAGACCGTACAAATCAAGGAGCTTCTTAACGGGTGTTAGGAATTCTGTTCGCTCGGCTATTTGTGTGGGTGAGAAACGGGCTGATTGTGTGGTAAGTTTATGCCGTTCCCAGTTCCCCCTCAAACACATCCCCTCCTGTCAGCTGCGGGCTTCCTCTTACCCATGAACAACAGTCAACTCGCTGAATGACGACCATTAGGAGGTTCTTATTCCTGTAAATCTCCAGGGATATTCTCACAATTACTTTGCAAATTAAAAGAATGAAGTAGATGTAATGGCTCTGACAAGACAGGAGCCTTAAATAACTGGGAATTTTACAAAACTTCAGACCCTGAAAGGCCAGAAGCACTGCAATTTGTAGGTTTATTACTTTTTTCCTTTTTTTTTTATCGCAGTTTGAGCTTTAGCACAACTTTATTTTGTTATTGTTTCTGAACTTGCTTTTATCTCTATAAACTCACTTGGAAACAGTGGAGGAGGAAATTAGCCCGTGTGTGGCATTTGCGGTTTGCTAAGTATGTTTTAATTCACCGTCCATTTGGTTTTCTCCAGCTCTCCCGTCAGAGTTCTAGAGCTGTCTTGGTTTTTTCATTTTGGACATTCTACGTCCAAGCTACATCTACAACCCTTCTCACCTTTACAAACATTCATTCATTATTTATTATTTGATTTCTGTGGTACTGTGAATTGAATCCAGGAACATTTTACCTCTGATCTATAACCCCAACTCTATTTTATTTTTTATTTTGAAACAAGTTCTAACTCAGTTGCAGAGGGCCTTGATAAATTGCTGAGGCAGGCCCTAAACCTGTGATCCTCCTGTTTCAGCCTCCCAAGTACAGGGATTATAGGTATGTACCACCACACAGCTCTCCCTCTCCCTTTCCTCCTCTCCCCTCCCCCTCCCTCTCCCTCTCCCTCTCCCCCCTCCCCCTCCCCCCTCCCCCCCTCTGCTTTTCCCTCCCTTTCCTTTTCCTTCCTTCCCTTTGTTCTTGGTACTGGGGTTTAAACCCAGGAGGACATTTCTTCTGAACTACAGCCCCAACACTTTTCACTTTTCAAATTTTAAAACAGGTCTCACTAAGTTGCTGACGGTCTCCCTGGGTTGCTGTGGCTGGCCTTGAATCTGCAGTCCTCTTGTCTCGGGCTCCTGAGCTCTGGGATTACAGATGTGTGCAGGCAGAAGATGGAGCAGAAGCTCATGTATAGTAAGACTTTTCCCAGCTGACACGTGGCAGTGAGTGGGCCCGGCCCTTCGCTAGCCAGTCCCACATGCCTTTCCCGCATAGTCTGGGGGAATAAAAATGACCTTCACTCCATCCTCCTTTGCCTGGTAACCACAACTTTACGTAGTCTTCCTTTCCTGTAGGCAAATTGAAGACCCATTCATTTTGAATTTAGAGGCTAGCAGGTTTGTATCCATCAGAGGTCGGTGAGGGTTAGGTACCTAGACAGCATGAACGCCAGCGCAGCACGTCTCTGGTTGCCTGAGGTCTGTGAACGGGGCCGGGGCCTTGTTGCCCCCCTGTGTCACCCAGTCTCTCACTGCCACAGGGACAGGTGGCGAAGGAGAGAGACCCGAGCACGTGGCACTCTTCTGTTGGAAGGGTGCAGGCCCAGGCTCCCCACGGGCCCCTGCCCAGGATGCTCCTCTGCAGCAGCCCAGCAGGTGCCCCGAGGCCTCCGCGTGGTCAGAGCAGAGGCTTCTGCTGTCCTTGGTCCTACCAGCCCTGTCTGTACTCGTTTTGACGGGTGGCGCCTGTATAGAATGTCCTGGGTGCCTTCCACGACTACCCCAAGGGAAGAAGAGAGAGAACAAAGGAGCCCAACAGGCCAAACCGTTCTCAGGTTTGAGTGATCAGAAAGGACGCCCCGTTTGTACCTGGGCCCTGGATCCGTACATCTTCCAGTCTCACTCTTTGGTGGTCTATAGACCTCCTCACCTCCTCTGTTTCTCTCTCTCTCTCTCTCTCTCTCTCTCTCTCTCTCTCTCTCTCTCTCTCCCTCCCTCTCTCTCCTCCCCCTCTCATCTGTTTCTCTGTCTCTTTCTCCTTCTTTCTCTCTTGTCTGTCCTTCCTTCTGTCTCTGTTCTCTTTCTGTCTGAAGATTAAGCTACAAAAGACGTGTTCTGTATACCCAAGCAGGGAGTTCAGTTGGGCTTCTCTCGGGCTGATGTACCATGTGTAACTGTAGGATCTGATTTTGCTTTACATTAATCAAACAACAATAAAAGCCATAAAACCCCCACTAAGCGGCATTTTAACTTAGGACCCAGTGCTAAACACCCAGGGACTTCGCCTATTGTCTTCTCCAATGCCCTGCAAAAGGAATTAGATGGCAAGAGAAAGAAAGAAAAATGGAGTCAGTTTTTTGCATAGAAAGAGAGAGAAAACATATAATAAATTAAGGGTAGTGGGAGTGAAACAAAGGGCAGAGGTAAACGGCGTTTAATTGTGTGAGCTGCTCTCCCCGCCATCCCTGCCAGCTGCTGCTGTTCCTGCTACCTCCCTGTTCCAAGATGAAAGCGATGATGGTAGACACGTGCAGACACACAAAAGAACCTATTTGGACTGGCATGTCAGCTCATCTTTATCAAATGTTGCACAGGTATATTTTGTTGCCATGCTTCATTACCCCAGAATGGCATGCCTGAAATGTTTGTCTCTTCTATAAACCCAATAGCTTTCCCAGCCAGGCATTGTTTGACAGGGCAATAGACGGGTGTTTCTTTCGCAGGCATGGATTTGTAAAGGCTGGGCAATTAAGGAGAGAGAGAGAGAGAGAGAGAGAGAGAGAGAGAGAGAGAGAGAGAGAGAGAGGAGAGAAGAGAGGGAGGAGAAGAGGGAGAGAGGGAAGAGAGAGAGATAGGATTGAGGAAAAGAGAAGAGACAGAGGATAGGAGAGGGAGGAGGGGAGAGAGAAAGAAACTTATTTGAAAAATCAAACGTGTTGTGTGTGCATTTTCAATGTCTTCAATAAGTAAAGAAAACATCAAGCCCTGAATAATGGATCTGGATCGTGTCTTGGAAAGGTTCATTGCCCCTTTGATTGGGAAAAGTCTCCCCCAGACATCTGGGTGGGTGATTTAAAATGGGAAGTTTGAACCATGATTTCTGCGATGCAGGAAAGGCTGTGGCGAGTGGCAGGGGAAACAGCATAACAGTAAATAAGGCGACCGTCACCAGGAGTGGAATTTGGTTTTCTTTTACACATAAGACTATTGCATCAAAATTCACCCCTTATCTTCCACTAGCCTCCTGGAAAAATCAATATTTTAATACTGTGTCATATAGATTCAGTTCTGGGAATTAGAATTGGTAAGGCCTATATTTTATCCCCCCCTTTGCTTAGGGCAACGGGAATAATGATTTTTGCAAATCAGGGAAGGAGGCAGGAGGATTTGGCGAAACTAACGTGGGCCCATTTCTCGCCTTTCTCCTGGGGACACTGTTCCCGTGGGGTCTCCCAAGCTAAGCCATAGATGCCACGGAAGTCACCCATGGTGGCACCGGAAGTCATCTCATCAGCACAGAAGCTTTGCTCCATGGGAGTTGGTTGGACAAAACACAATGTTTCTGGAAAGACGGTGGCTAAGACTTCTGTGTGTCATCTGGCGAATAAGGGAGGGAAGGGACTCTTAGGCAATTCTGACATGGGGGCTCCTAAAAATACCAAGCAGCCACTATGGTGGCTTCCTTGTCATTGTCTGGTCTTCTGCAGGAAGGACAGGACAGCATCCAAGCAGAAGCATAGTCTCTTTTCTGACTGGTGGTGGGGACACAGGTCCATGAGGCCTGACCCAAAGCCATCCAGGCCAGGTGGGTGTTGGGATTCAGAACCTTCTGGATTTTAGAGAGGAGAGAGGCTGCGTGTGTCACATACTAAGTAGTCCTTAGAGTCAGAGGCAGCCTTCCAGATCAAACTTGTCATTGAAGTCGAGTCTCATGGAGGGACGCTCATTCCAACTGGGGTAAAAAAATAAATAAACAAAACTATGTGAATAATCTTACGTCAGATGGGGCAAGGCCAGATCTTGCCACCAGATGAGGTAACAGCATATTTGCAGTTTCCGAATCCCTTTGCCCTCAGAAATTCCACATAAGGGATGACTATTTATTTTTTTAATTAATTAATTAATTAATTAATTTTGCGGGTCTGGGGGTGAAACCTAGGGGCATTTGACCTCCGAGCTATACCCCCTGCCCTATTTGTTATTCTTTATTTTGCAATAGGGTCTCACTAAGTTGTGGAGGGCATCACTAAGTAGCCGAGGCTGGCTGTGAACCGCCATCCTCCAGTCTCAGCCTCCCAGATGCTGGGATTACAAGTGTGTGCCACCGCGTCCAGCTAAGGATGACTCTTTTAATAGAAGAAAATTTGCTGCATTATTACCCGGGGCTGTGGCTCCCCCAGAGGAACTGCTGAGTTTGGTGCAGAGGGATGCTTTCAGGACCACCGGCCTCCAGGGAACTCTGCGCCAGTAGACAAGGGCGCACATGTGTCTGGCTCTGTGGGAGGGCACAATGAGAGCAGGCGCTGCTCCGTGGCGTGAGGAAAGGACCCGGTCGGCTTCTTCTGTGGCCTCTGAGTGTGGGAGCTTGGGACAGTGGATGCTTTGATCGTCCTCAGCCTCAGCCCCTTGCCAGAGAGGGGCGTGCTCATCTTCCCACGCACGCCTGCCTCGCTCCTGTCGTGCCATCTTTCTCTATGGCCAACAATCTCGTTGGCACATGTATGTGCAGTTCCTGCAGTAGCAGGAAACCCAGGAGCTCTGGACCTGCTTAAACTCCTGCCCTGCATTCCCTGGTCTATACAACCTTAGCATGGCCACCTGGCTGCTCTGACAGGCCTCTTTGAGCTTTAATGGCCTTTGGTTACTATCCCAAACTGAAAAAAAAGGTATGTTATTGCTTTCTTTTTCCAAGGACTGTAAAAGTCTGACTGTGTGTGTGTGTGTGTGTGTGTGTGTGTGTGTGTGTTTGCACACACATACTTATTTAGTTTTCCTGCTGTGGAAGAAGAATAGCACTTTGTAACTTACAATCATTCATTTCTGGATGGTGGCCCAGGTTTCAGCTCCAGATTGACCACTGAAACCTTGTAAAAGGGCCTATGTATGGCTCAGGAAGAAGACACCTGTCCCAGGACCCGGAGCTGCCCAGGCATGCAGGTAGTACCCCAGACACTCTTGCCAGCGTTGCTTTGGGGAACATTACTGAATGGAGTTTCATGTGAACAGCGTGACCTTCTCTAGAGGAATTCTCTCTGTGGGCAGGGTCTCCTGATCTGGATGGTTTTAGGCTGCGAGCAAGAGGCAGACACAATAAAAGCTAAGGCAAATTATGTCTAACAGAGATGACTATCGGCAGGGTTTTACTCTAAGAATTGTAAAATCAAATTTTTGGTGATTTTATTTTCATATAGTCCGTATATATAAAAAATAAATGAAAAATTTCACTTGGATCTTAGCGCCTCTGCGCAGGTGGGCCCTTCATGGAGCACGGCAGGGCCATGTCTTGTTGGGCCCCCGGAGGCGTCTCCTGCCCCCACACTTCTCTTAGGTGGCCGATGGTCCATCTCTGGGTTGAGATATGATGTCACCCTTCCCCTTCGGGGGCTGCCTTCCTCTTGCTCCAGCCCCAGCCTGCCCGCTCTCTCCCTTCTCCAGGCGACTTAGCTGTGTGCACTCTAAGGGGAGGAGAGGAAATCGAGTGCCTGTTATTTCTTGGAAGAGAGAAAAGCTACACCTTGGAGGTGAGTGATCGATATTATTATAAGCGAGGTGTAGCTCAGGGCAGGTGAGCGGTGTGTTAATGAGACGCCACCTCCTGCTTCCTGACAGATGACTGTCATTGTTCAAAGGCTGCCACGGCGTGATTGATAGCTGGGTCATCCTGCCCTGCAGTTGGAGTGCGCTGTCTTCCTTCTTCTGTGGATGTCTCTAATCTGCTGACCTGAGGATGACCCAGCAGGGGTGGAGCTGAAATTAACATGTCATTTTCTCTAGTTAAATTAAAAAGGGGGGAGGGGGCGGGGCAGCGGCGGGGAGGAAGGGAAAACTCGAAACAGAGAATGTGCACAGTGCAGCGGCGGAAACACGGATCCTGCAGGAAGTCTTCCCCGCCGTGTTTTAGGCTAATACCTTTCTAATAAAGATTGGAAACGTACGCCGATGTTCACTTAGGTCACGTCAGCTCAGCCCGTCTTGAATGGCACTCAGGATATTTCCAAAGGAAGATGGCCCAGGGGCTCTTAGACAGTGCGTGTCCTGGTCCAGACTAGGCCTCCATGCAACAGATTTTCGGAGAGAGCCACTATTGCTCTCACAGATATCTGCTTGAGAAGGTTTCACACCGAGCATTAAATTCCAGCCCTAGAACATGGAGCTGGAAGGCACAGATCCAGTGGTTTTGCTTCTGGGTTCTCGTCCCCGCCAGGTGAGCCATGGCTCTTTGGGTTACCTGGTTCACAAGGGTAGCAAATGATGGGTTAGAAATAAGACCGCAGGAGGCTAAATTTTTCTCATGACTGCCTCTTGATTTTTTTTAAACGGCTTAATATATCTTTTTTCTCTCAACCTGACCAGTCTTGTTCTTCCCCTAAGTTCCTCACAATGGTGACTGGCTTCAAGTGTATTCTACACAGTCCTTAGGGGCTGTGAGTTTCCTGTAGCCATAATTATCAGATTTTCAGGTGTCAGGAGGAAGAAGGATGTCCTGATTTCATTACTTCTTTAGTCATCTTGAAACTTTTTATAGCACCTCGAGATAGTCTGCTGGGGAGCTATGGAAAATGCTGAAGGTGTTATGTGGCTGTTGTGTTGTTTTTTCTCAGTATTAATGAATATCGCCGCTTGATTTTTGTGGGTAGGAAGGTGGCAGTGATGTTCATCAGTAAAGCTGCAGAGCCTTGTGCAGTCAGGCGGCGTACACAGTAGATGTAAAAATGGGTCTGTAGACTAAGATGTTTAATAAGAAATTAAGCGATGCTACTCTGTCGCGACTAGAACGTACTTCTCCCCATATGTAAGAGGAAGATTATGTGAACGGCAGACCCTCATAGGTTTACCATGTCGTCCGCTCTCACTTTAGACTAGTCTGTGCACGAGCAGCTATAATTTGGGGACTTTGCAGTTGTTCAAGCCAAATCTCTTTGGAGATGAATATTTCTTAGAGTGGGCACGTGGACTTGAACTCTTTTAACTCTGATTTTGGACTCTTCTAAGACAGTTCTGACTTCAAGTAATTTAAAAATTTTCCAGTAAAACAATTCACTAACACCATAATGAAATGATGAATATTTATATAAATTAGTTCATAAATCAGAAAAAGTCAGCTGTTAGAGTTAGTAAAATTTGGTTCAAAAATTGTCATCATTCTGTAACAAATTAACAAACTGTACCGTTATCTTTAGCAAAGTTGTCAAGATTCCATTTGTGTCTGAGAATCACTCATGGTCGGGGACTCCCAATCTGGTCAGCAGGGGTTCTCACTCACACCAATTTCAGGAAGCACTTCTCAAATATTTATTGAGCAGCTACTTGTCCCAGGCACAGCTTACTCACATTTAGGTAGGTGAAGAGTCTACCTGATAAAAGCAAACGAAGGCAGGTGAGCGTCTGCTGGGCGCTTGAATTTCCGTGTGTCACAGCCAGCGGGCAGCACAGTGTGGTGGGAACCTAGCTGTGGACCCTGGGAACACACCTCTGTTCCCTGGTCTGAAGGTGGCTTGTCCCTCACCTCAGGGGTTGGCCTCCTGGTCTGTAGAACTCCTGTCCATGTCCAAGAATCTGTGGTTGTGCCGGGCGTGCCGTCCTTCCTCACACAGAGAGACTGTAAGAAAGGAGTTGCAATTCACTAAGCAACTGTGGGATATTCTTTCCTTTCTGGATTAGAAATACATTCAAAGGTACAAAAATTCAAATTTGCTGTGAATGTTGAGGATGATAGTGGCACTCGTGAAGTATATAACCTCTTGTGTGGACTGGAAGCTGACCTTTTCACTTCTGGGACAAGCCACCTAATCGCATTTGAGTCACACACACCGACTGGCACGGGCGGTGCACGTCCAGGAACAATGGGGGCGCGGGCTCTCTTTCCTGGCGGTGTGGCCTTGGTGTTCAGGCTGATCCTTGAGGCACGGGCTCCGAGGAGGAGCCTTCAGATAGGAGAGAATGAGTCTGTCAGATTCATTTTTCTTCTTTTTCTTGAGGGTGAATTTATTTTTCATGTTTTGAAAGGAGTGTGTGACGACGTCGCGAGAGTCCTTTCTCCCCCAGATCCAAATTTCCATTTTCCTTCCTAACAAAGCGCATATTTGGGTCTCAGCACCTCATTGGTCCATCTCTTTCTGTCCTAAGCATCCTTTTGCATTTCAGACTTCGTGCCAAAGGGAGAAATGTTGTGAATGCGGCTCACAGCGATGATGGATGATGGCAGGAGGCGTCAGCCAGCGACTTGGCCACGCTACCCGAGCCTGCCGTGGCGCCGCCTTTGGTCTGAATTGTGGAGAACATGAATTCTGGAATCTTTTCCTGGGCTTGGGCAATGGATAAGCTTTGTTAAGGGACTAGAAACATCCCAGGAAGTGTCGATGGTGGGTGGTGTGGAGACAGAGAGGCAGCTCTGGGGTCTGGGCTGGCTTTGGCTGGTATCCAGGAGCCCGGAAGGGCCTATGAACACAAAGGGGACCAGCGGGGCCCTGTGCCGGCCCCGCCTGCAGACTCAAGCGTGCGCAGCGCCTGCACCTCTGTGCCCGGGCGCCGCCCTGCTCAGTGGCGGCTTGGGCTTGCTCTGCAGTTTTGCTCAGGTGACAGGTGGTGACTCTTGTACCCACCCCCACCACTGCAACATCATTGCTTACTCTCCTTGCAACTTTAAGACTTTGCCCATCTTCTATTGAAGATTGCCACTTTTTCTAGATCAGCGTTTTCAACCAACAACTGGTTACAGAAGCCAAATGCCGACCCTCGACAGAGTGTGCGACCTCAGCCACCTGCTGTGCACCCTCGCAGGGCGGTCACCTCATCTTGTGCCCTACTTGCAGGGAAACCGTCTCTCCTCTTGCATGGGCTCAGCCTTACCTTATTTCCATCTCCCGGGGGCACTCATCTCGCACTTACTTGGTTTTGTCTTCAACCTCACATCCTCCTGTGGCTCCTTCCCTCAAATTTGCTCTCTTTCTTAAGCTTTCACTGGCATGGAGCCCCTTGCCCTCTTCCTCCCCTGTCCTTTATAACTTACCCTCACCCCTCAACCCACTGCCATTGTTGACTGCAGCCAACAAGAACACCAAGTACGGTCATCTCCTAATGGCCAAAGCCCACGTTCTTTACTTGAATGTCATCTCTGGAGTGCTGGGCACAGCCCACCAGCTCAGGTCCTTGGAGAATGCTCGGTTCTACCAGCCCATTTCTTCTCACTCATTTAGGCCTTTCTGTCTGTTTCTGCCTTCCTAACGTTGCTCTTCTAGCTGGTATTTCTCTCCCTTCCTCCTTTCTCCCCTCTTTGATTTCCTTCCTTCCTTCCTTCCTTCCTTCCTTCCTTCCTTCCTTCCTTCGTCTATCTCTCTTTTTTGAATGTGGAGGGAGTGAGCAAACAGCTATGTGCTGTGCATGTTTTTAACACATTGAACCTCAGTATGATGTCTAACTGCAACGCATCAATAAAATAAAAATATACTTAGATATGCACATAAAGTGTGTGTGTGTGTGTGTATCCCTTAGATATTTCTCTTTGAGTTTCATGGTGCGACTGATAACTCCTAGATCTGAGTCTCTGGCATGAGTTCTCTTCTGGAATCCAGAACTCAGGTCCAAATTACCTATAGGACATTCCTGCCTGGATCAGTTCACTCTTTTTTGCTTGACTCATTGATCTAACAAATGTTTACTGAATTCTCACTGTGGGATAAACACAGACTTCATCCTCAAAGAGATTGTTCAGCCGCTGGACTCCATGTAGAAAGTAACAAGAAATAATACTAATAATACAGTTCTGCACAGCTGTGACTATTGAAAGAATGAAGGTTCAGCTTGGGGGTGAGGAGGGCTGGGCTGTCCAGCAAAGGGGCGCCCGTGGGAGGGACGGTGCATCACCCTGAGGTCCCAGGAAGGACACTTATTGGTGTATGAGAACAGCCTCCAAGACCTTCATAAGCTGTGGGATCACAGTTGTACTTCGAGTAGTCTAAGTCAGGATGCAGAGATTGTCTTAGAAAAAAAAAAATTCTGGCATTTACTTGGCAACCTGGAAATGGTCCGTACATTTTGGTGGAGGGGTCTTGAACTGAGCAGAGAAGCTCCACTGCCTGTTTCTGTCTTTGAGTGACTGGGATATGGGAGGCAGGAGAGCACTGTTACAGGGAAGGAGGGGGACATGATGCAGCAGGAGCGATGGTGTGGGGACTCTCCTCCCATGCAGAAGCACCTTGGTCCATCTCTCAGTTTCCCCTCCCCTTGTGCCGCCCTTTTCCGCTTCTGTGCTTTCTTTAGTCAATTTATGACTTCTTTCTAAAGGTTTCCAAACCTTGGGCGAAATAAACATTTAGCCTCTACACTTTTTGATTTTGAGAAAGATGCAGGCATAAACTACTGATCACATGTTAATTAGGTCATATTTTAACGACTAATTATAGAACTCTGTTTCCACACTTCCAGAAACTGGACTAAGGGTCTCCTAAACCTGGCTAAGCCCCTGCCCTAAACGTCAAAAGTCCTCTAGGCTCATCATTCTGGACGCTCTAGGAAGTAAATGCACACTCGGTTTAGTGAGTCACACACCCGAGGGGACACGCTGCTGCTACAGTTTGTACTAGTTCAGGACAGTTTCACAGACTTGCCAAGTCGTCTGCTGTAAAGCAGGGTGATGGTTCAGAGGGCTGAGTTCCACGCAGAGCCCGTTCAGAGCTTGGATGCTGGCAGGCAGGCGGAAGTTGCTGTCTTTAACAGGTAGCAGTGTGTTTATTTGTATCAGGGTGGGTGGGCGGACAGTGAAGTCAGGCTGCACCCCGAGCCTGGAGGACCTCTCCCTCTTTCTCTTCTACCCCCCATTCACTTTCTCCCTTGTCAATAGGCTTCAGAATTCTTTCACTTGCATCAAATTATTTCTTAAGTAAAAAGCTGCAACTTCTGAATTCAACTCACAAGAGCCGGGAATTCAGGGCGAGGGCAGGAAATCCTGCTGGAGCTCTGGCCTGTGCTCCAGGCACCGCTCCAGGATAAACAGCACGCTGGCAGCGACCATGGGGCGAAGTGCGTCTTGGATTTTTGTGACCTTGGCTCTGATCTTGGCTGCTTTAGAAAATTTAAATTTCAATTCCCCAAGGAAAGACGGAGTTACATTGTGCTGACTATACTGAAGGCCCAGGTGAAACTCGCCCCGTGCACATGCAGAAGCCATCGTGGATTTATGTGCATGTGGAGAATCTATCATCACTTTAATTCTGGAAGGTTGAACGAGACCTTGGGATCGATCCACAAAGAAGCACTTTGTATTCGGATCCCCCTCACCAGAAAGTGGCTAGCCTGCTTTCCTCTTACCTGGACATGGATACGCAAGGACGTAACTCTAGAGCACTTTGGCACAGTCTGTCTAGTGGCCCCGGAAGTGTCCCCGTTCTACAAGGCTTCCCAGTGTTACCTGCTCTGCACTGACACACGTTCCCCTGATGACAGCAGTGACAATCATGTAGTCCTTGCAGTAACTTTGGAACATACAGAAACGCATGACAGAGACACAAACGCCACTCATAACCCCAGTATGTAAAATCAAGAGTACGATGCCGTTATTTTTCTCCCTATGATCATTAATAAGGCTTAATTTTTCTATGCTTATGATACAATTATTTGCATGTATGTGAGAGAAAATATTTTCAGAACATTTATGTGACAAGTGGTTAATCCAACATTTATAAAGAACGTAAGCAACTCAAAAACAATCAAGCAGCAGCAACACAAACCCAATTAAAAAAACAAAGGACTGAGCCGGGCGCGGTGGGCACGCTTGTCATCCCGGCATTCAGGAGGCTGAGTCCGGAGGATCGCGGTTCACGGACAGCCTCAGCTACTTAGTGAGGTCCTCTGCAACTCAGTGAGACCGGTTTCAAAATAAAGAATAAAAAATAGGGCAGGGGGTGTAGCTCGGAGGTCAAATGCCCCTGGGTTTTCCATCCCCAGACCCGCAAAAAAAAAACAAAAAACAAAAAACAAAGGACTTAAATAGACATTTTTCAAAGAAGATATAAAAATGACCCATAGGTAAATATAAAGGTGCTTAATATCAGTAATCATAAAGAAATGAAAATTAAAGCTACAATGAGGTATCACCTCACACTGTTAAAATGCAGATTATCATGTAAACAAGAGATTAGGAGTGTTGAGAAGAGTGTAAATAAAAGGGAACCCTGTCCTCTTATCCTCTGTAGGTGGGAAGGCAAATCCATGCCTCTCCCATGGAAAACAGTATAGAGGCTCCTCAAAATATTAAACATGGAATACCATGTGACCCAACCATTTCACGTCTAGATATGTATTTAATGAAAATAAAATCAGGACATTACCGCAGCACTGTTACAATAGCTATGTGCGTACATAAACACACACACACACACACACACACACACACACACACACACACACTTGAATATAATTCTTCCATAGAGTAGGAAATTCTACCATTTGTGACATGTAGATATTATCCTAAATGGCATACACTAGACATGGGAAGGCACACACATATAATCTCACTTATATGCACAATCTAAAAGGGTTGTTGAACTTACAGAGAGAAGTATGGTGGTTACCAGGGACTGGGGAGTTGGGAAAATGGGGGACTTTGGTCAAAGGGTACTCTTTTTTCCATAAAAGATGCATCAATTTACATTCCCATGTACAGTTATACGATGAGTAAGTTCTGGATACCTAATGTACCATTATATAGTGACTATGAATAATACTCTATTGTATATTTGAAATTTTCTGAAAGAGTAGATAAAGTGTTCTCACTGTAATAAAGAGGTAACTACGTGGGTGATGGATGTGTCAATTAAGATGATTGTGGTAATGACTTCACAGGGCACAGCCGTGTGCACGTGATGATTGCTCAGTGCTGGACCACGCACAGGTCAGTCTCATCACCTAGTGGCACTGCAGAGGTCTTAGCTGGTGCATATACTCTTATATTTGTCTAATGATGCACTTCTTGGAATGTATCCATCCTTAAATGACGCATCACTGGGCACGTGTAACAAGTCATCACACTTATACTTAAATATATGCGTTTTTGGCTGTCAATTACATTTCAATGATGTTGGAAAGAACGTTCTCTTGGTTTGCTTTGCATATCACCTATGAGTGCGTTCACACATACATGGGTACTTCTTTTATCCCCTCAAGAGATTTTTTTACTTTTAGACTTAGTAAAAGAAGGGAACCATTAACTTGAAAGATCCAAGTCTATAAATGGGAACCAATTATGTGTGATTCATTAATCATAGCAAGTGTAGATACACAGTTCTCTGTGGTATGACTCTGTTATGGTTTGGGCCCAGCATGTCCCCCAAATGGCTCATGTATTGAAAGAATGTCTCAGCGCAGCAAGGCTCAGAGGTGGGGCATGGCTAGTGGACTCTGTGCATCTCAGGGGTGGCCTTGGGGACTCCACACCTTGGGCTGCTCCCTGCCATGGCGACTGAGAAGGGCTTTTCTTTACCTTATGCCTTGCCATTGTGTTTCTTGAAGCTGGCTGACGATTAATTGTGCTTCTGATACTACGAGCCCAAATAAACTTTTCCTTCCCTAAGTTGTTCTTGTCAGGTAATTTGGTCATAGCAATGAAAAAGCTGGCTAATATGGACCCCATTCTGGACCTGGGGCTGGTTGCCTTTCCTGTCCCCCTTGGACATTGGGAATTCCTCATGCAGGGGGAGCCATTACCTTGGACTGAAGGCCTCCTTGTATTATGTTTAGTGTGAGTCAGGCCTTTGTTTTCCATTTCAGCCCTCATTATAGAGGTGTACATTGTTGCTGGCTGATTTTTTTGGAATTAGAACGTGGGCTTCGAAGTCAAATAGTTATGGCTGGAGATTGTCTCTGCCAGTTACTAATGGCAAGACATTCTCGTGATATTTCTAAGTCATGATAGTAGTTGAAAATTGCTATCCTCACAGGACGGATGTTCAAGTAAGTGTATGCACATACACACATGCTTGTGTACACAGCACATGTAAGCACACACATGATGCACCTCTACATATATGCACATGAATACATACACACAGGCATGCACACATACACATGTGCATACAAGGGAGATGAGGGGAGAGATGAGACCTGATACGTAGTAGGTGCACACGTGGGCAAATGCAGAGCGCACCATAGGGCAAGAGAACAATTGTACAGCCTTGTGAGCACATGATTTGCTGTCCTTTTCCTTATATTGACAATATTGTGAACGGAGACAGGGCTTCAAAGCATATGCGATAAAGCATTTATCTACAAGGATGTGAGCTCCTATTTTGTTTTATTTTATTTTATTTTTATTTATTTTTTTTTTGTGGTACTGGGGTTCCTGGGAGCCCTTCTACCTCCGGGCTACACTCCCAGACCAAGTTTTACATTTTTATTTGGAAACAGGGTCTCCTAAGCCAGTGCATGCGGCTGGCTTCGAACCTGCGCGATCCTCCTGTCTTCGCCTCCCAAGGGCTGGGATTACAAGCGTGCGCCGCCACGCCCGGCTCTATTTTATTTTAATTGGGAAGAAATGTAAATGAAATAAAAGAAGTCAATTAGAAGATCTTTCAATTCAGAACTATCTTCAGAAGGGCTGCCAGGTGTTGTGGAGGGACAGACTTTTCAATGACTGCAAAACAAAACAAAACAAAAAACAAAAACAGTATAAAAAAGTGTCCACCGGACTTTCATAGTCTCCCTGTGTCTCATAACACTAACTTTGAAACCCTATTGGAACTAACAATAAATGTGACTAATAGAAGGACTATTAATGTTTGAGGACGTGTGGATAAGCAATATTGCCACACAATCTGTGAGCCTAGAAAACAGTAAACGAGACGAGAGTCATGGCCTGCTCCTTGGGCTGAGCAGCTACGGAGCCCGCCCCCCAGAAGGAGTCTGACATCTGAATGGTATACATGATTCTCCTAATAAAGCAATGACCATTCACAGTGCTCTGCTGCTGGGGTTTGTCCCAGGGTCCAAAATATGGCATGTCTTTTGATAGGATGTGTGTCTTTTCAATCCAGTTTGACAACAGAAATGCATCTGAAATGGTCTCTTGTTAATGGAGCTTAAGGTGATAAGAAGGTGCCCAGGAGGCAGACGTGGACAGGGACCTGGAGCCCAGGAAGAAAGCCCTGCCCAAGAGACTTGAAGCCCTTAGAGCTCGGCAGAGGCTCAGCTGGTGTGCTGACTTCAGTCTCCACTGTCCATCACACAGAGCTGGCCTGTAAACCAAGGGAAGTCAGAGGTTTGTGAGTGGTGTGGAATCATGACTTCACTTTGCTGTTGTGTCTTGAATTCTGTCATGGGTTTAAAGGGTCTGCTGGGCTGAATGCATGGTCCTGGGCAGGACAGACACAAATATCCCCTCAGATCACAACTCCCCGTGAGCCCCAGCACCATTAACACATTGTCTACAGACAATTTATACTTTCAATGTGTTTTCACTTCAAATCCTTTCTCAAAATCTGTTTTCACTTGAGTTTCTTGCTCAGTTTCAATGCCTTTGCCCTTATCTAAGGACCCTCCAGGTATCTTTCCCAAGTGGCTGGCCGCTGGGAGATGCTCTGGCGTCTGGCTGGACCTGTGAACCCCTGCATGCCATCCCCTGTTAGAAGTGCTATTTGAATCAGGGGCCATGAGCAGACTGTATCAGCTTATGCATGAGCTCAGGGGTCTGGGGACATGAGACTATGCTACCAGGATGAGCTGAAGGAATGTACCCAGAGGAAAGGGCCCTCCCTGAACATTGAAGGGCCCCTGGTGCACAGGCAGGCTTTGCTAACTTCTGAAGGACATGTTGTAACCCTGGTGGTGTCCAGCTTCCTACAGTGGCTACACACGAATCCTACAGCCTGTCTGCCTGGGCACCACCAGGCCTCTGGGTGGAAGCTGAGTAGCCTGAAATCATGTATTTCCCATTGCCTTATTCACATCCAAAATGGAGTTAAGAATTAGCTACCTGATAGGAGTTTGGGGAGGGATAAATGAGTTCATTTAAGAAAATTAATTAGGTGGTACCTGGGGTGTGCTGGAAAGTTTAATACATGCTGTGAGTAGTAATGGCTATTATTCTATGGTATATTAATCTACCTTTATGTCACTGTGACCAAAATACCCAACAAGCACAACTTAGAGAAGGAAATGTTTATTTGGTTCGTGGCTTCAGAGGTTCAGTCCGTGGTTAGCTGGCTCCAAGGCAGAAACATCATGGAGACAGAGTGTGGCTGAAAAGGCTCAGCTCCTGGAAGCTGGGAAGCTGAGCAAGGGAGAAGGGGACCAGGGACAAGTCCCCAGCAGGGTCAGGCCTCAAATGATCCACCTCCCCTAACCACACCCTACCTGCCTACAATATCCTCTAATAAGCTCATTCAAATTATCAATCCATCAATGAGTTATTTTACTTATAAGGTTAGAAGCCTTATGATTGAATTTTTTCTCCTCTGAACATTTTTGCTTTGCCCCCCATACGTGAACTTTCCCAGGGAACATTCTTTATCCAAATTATAGCAGTATAACACTGTTATAATTATAATTGTTATAATTTGGATAAAGAAGGTTCAACAGAAGGTCTGGAAGAGGAGTGGAGGAGGCCCAGGGCTGATGGCACGGATGCACCTCCATCTCAATACTGGTGTCTCCATGAAGTAGTTTCTTACATTCCTGCTCTTTAAATCAGTGGGTTTATCACAGTGAGCACACCCTGAGTGGGTGAACTCAGGTGGGGAGCCATGCTGTCCTCGGTCTTCAGAAACTTCCAGCTTCTTGTAGGTGGTTTCAGAAACACCGCTGCCAATTGACGTAGCTTATGATGCTCCCGCTTCCTACATGCATAACTAGAAAAGAGGGAGATATTACATTATTTTCCACTGCCCTTGAGTCTCCCTTACCTCACCTGCCAATCTGAGGAGTTGATACAGGGATGAAATCGCTCCCCGAGCCTGAGCTTGTCACTGCTGGCTTGTGGGGAAGCTCTCTGGAGCAGTCATGCCTGAGGCCACCATGGACACCCTTTCCTTTGTCATCCATTCCCACGGGGTGTCACACAAAGGCCAGGCCTGTCTGCATAGACGTTTCTAGCACCAAGCTCAGATCCCAGACGAATGGTTTCATGAGGCTGTGACCCCGGTAGCTTGTCTGAAATCTCCTAACTCGGTCTTAACGGATGTTGAGTGATTTATTTCCAGCTGTTTGAAAGCAGGGCTTAGAAAGCAGGGTGGCTGGGGAAGGACGTCTAATATTTACTGTGAAGTCACACCTAGGCATGTGTGTATGCAGAATGTTTTCTTTATGAAATAACTGTTCACTAGTAATAAGCGTAACAAGGGTTATGATTTGCTGACCACTGCTCTGTGTCAAATGATTACTTATTATTTTTAACCTATGGGTTGGACCCAGGAACATTCAATCTTAAAGATATACCCCCAGACCTTTTTATATTTTGTACTAAAACAGAGTCTTGCTAGGTTGCTGAGAGTCTTGTTAAGTTGCTGAGGCTGGCCTTGAACCTGCGATTCTCCTATCTTAGCTTCCCAAGTACTGGGAATACAGGTGTGTACTACCACACTTAGTATCAAAAGATCACATTTTTTTTTATGTCTTGCATCCTCGCCCAAATCCCACGAGATTGTATTATTTTCTCAGTTTCATAATTGATAACAGTGACGTTTGAAGCAGTTAAATGGCTTTCTTCAAATAAGAGTGAGTGGGGTCCCGGCCGAACTGCGCGTAGCACGCCAGACCCCTGGAGAAACCGGACCCAGTAAGACGCTGGGATCTGGGCGGGGGTCGCGGGCTGGGCACGCCAGATGGGGCCCGGGTCGCGGGACTCTGGGCCCCAGGCCGAACTGCGAGTAGCACACCAGACCCCTGGAGAAACCAGGCCCAGTAAGATGCTAGGTTCTGGGCAGGGGTCGCGCGTGGGGCACGCCAGCTGGGGCCCGGGTCGCGGGACTCTGTGCCCCAGGCCGAACTGCGAGTAGCACGCCAGACCCCTGGAGAAACCGGGCCCAGAACAGAAAAAGATAAAGAAAAATGTCGGAGAGGTGGTAAGAAAGCCGTTATGGATGCCAGGACACTGGAGATGCAGACAAAACTTATCTAAATGCACTGGAACTTATGGAAAAATTCGCCGTGAAAGAGGACTGCTATTTCTCTATATTGGTAAGAATCTTAGACATCACATATAAGGAGAGAGTTTAGCGGAGACCAAGGAGAAATGCGGTGTTGAAAGAGTTCTCTGCGATGGTGGTGGAGACTTGTATTCAGGAGAAGCAGAAACGGGAACTTACCAACTTTATTTTTTTGGAGAAATTACACCAAATGTCGAATGCTACCATCACGCATGCTTAGGAACACTGGACAACATTCAGAGTGGAAAAAGAGCCTGGGAAGGATTTGAAACGGTGGAGGCAGTGGCAATGCCAGTGGTCAATATTCGGGGGAGGCAGAGATCTGATACATTACAACTGGAACCTTTGAAATAATAACCACAGACACAGTGATCGGAACCTGCTGAGGGGTCAGGCGGGCGCCGGGGCCAGTGGCCGACATCGGAGCTTGCTGTGAGGCAAGGCCACTACTGAGGCCTCCGTGGCCAGGAGTGGAACCTGCAGAGGGGTTAGACCGATGCTGGGGCCAGCGAGGCCGGCATTGGAGCCTGCCATGATACAAGGCTTGTGCTAGGGCCTCCGAGGTCGGGTCAGGAACTTGCTGAGGGGTTAGGCCGGTGCTGGGGTCAGCGAGGCTGGCATCGGAGCCTGCCGTGAGGCAAGGCCAGTGTTGGGGCCCCTGAGGACGGGACCGGAGCCTGCTGAGGGGTTAGGCCGGTGCTGGGGCCAGCGAGGCCGGCATCAGAGCCTGCCATGAGGCAAGGCCGGTACTTGGGCCTCCGAGGCCAGGATAAGAGCCTGCCGAGGGGTTAGGCCGGTGCTGGGGCCGGTGAGGCCGGCATCGGAGCCTGCCTTGAGTCATGACCAGTGCTGGGGCCTCCGAGGCCGGGATCGGAGCCTGCCGAGGGCTTAGGCCGGGGCTGGGGCCAGCGAGGCCGGCATCGGAGCCTGCCGTGAGGCAAGGCCGGTACTGGGGCCTCCGAGGCCAGGACAAGAGCCTGCCAAGGGGTTAGGCCGGTGCTGGGGCCAGCGAGGCCGGCATCGGAGCCTGCCGTGAGGCAAGGCCGGTACTGGGGCCTCCGAGGCCAGGATAAGAGCCTGCCGAGGGGTTAGGCCGGTGCTGGGGCCAACGAGGCCGGCATCGGAGCCTGCCTTGAGGCATGACCAGTGCTGGGGCCTCCGAGTCCGGGATTGGAGCCTGCCGAGGGGTTAGGCCGGTGCTGGGGCCAGCGAGGCCGGCATCGGAGCCTGCCGTGAGGCAAGGCCGGTACTGGGGACTCCGAGGCCAGGACAAGAGCCTGCCGAGGGGTTAGGCTGGTGCTGGGGCCAGCGAGGCCGGCATCGGAGCCTGCCGTGAGGCAAGGCCGGTACTGGGGCCTCCGAGGCCAGGATAAGAGCCTGACGAGGGGTTAGGCCGGTGCTGGGGCCAGCGAGGCCTGAATCGGAGTCTGCCTTGAGGCAAGGCCGGTACTGGGGCCTCGAGGCCAGGATATGAGCCTGCCGAGGGGTTAGGCCGGTGCTGGGGCCAGCAAGGCCGGCATCGGAGCCTGCCGTGAGGCATGACCAGTGCTGCGGCCTCCGAGGCCAGGATCGGAGCCTGCCGAGGGCTTAGGCCGGGGCTGGGGCCAGCGAGGCCGGCATCAGAGCCTGCCGTGAGGCAAGGCCGGTACTGGGGCCTCCGAGGCCAGGACAAGAGCCTGCCGAGGGGTTAGGCCGGTGCTGGGGCCAGCGAGGCCGGCATCGGAGCCTGCCGTGAGGCAAGGCCGGTACTGGGGCCTCCGAGGCCAGTATAAGAGCCTGCCGAGTAGTTAGGCCGGGGCTGGGGCCAGCGAGGCCGGCTTCGGAGCCTGCCATGAGGCAAGGCCGGTACTGGGGCCTCGAGGCCAGGATAAGAGCCTGCCGAGGGGTTAGGCCGGTGCTGGGGCCAGCGAGGCCGGCATCGGAGCCTGCCGTGAGGCAAGGCCGGTACTGGGGCCTCCGAGGCCAGGATAAGAGCCTGCCGAGGGGTTAGGCCGGTGCTGGGGCCAACGAGGCCGGCATCGGAGCCTGCCTTGAGGCATGACCAGTGCTGGGGCCTCCGAGGCCAGGATAAGAGCCTGCCGAGGGGTTAGGCCGGTGCTGGGGCCAGCGAGGCTGGCATCGGAGCCTGCCTTGAGGCAAGGCTGGTACTGGGGCCTCTGAGGCCGGGATAAGAGCCTGCTGAGGGGTTAGGCCGCTGCTGGGGCCAGTGAGGCCGGCATCGGAGCCTGCCATGAGGCAAGGCCGGTACTGGGGCCTCTGAGGCCAGGATAAGAGCCTGCCGAGGGGTTAGGCCGGTGCTGGGGCCAGCGAGGCCGGCATCGGAGCCTGCCGTGAGGCATGACCAGTGCTGGGGCCTCCGAGGCCAGGATCGGAGCCTGCCGAGGGGTTAGGCCGGTGCTGGGGCCAGCGAGGCCGGCATCGGAGCCTGCCTGAGGCAAGGCCGGTACTGGGGCCTCTGAGGCCAGGATAAGAGCCTGCTGAGGGGTTAGGCCGGTGCTGGGGCCAGCGAGGCCGGCATCGGAGCCTGCCTGAGGCAAGGCCGGTACTGGGGCCTCTGAGGCCAGGATAAGAGCCTGCTGAGGGATTAGGCCGGTGCTGGGGCCAGCGAGGCCGGCATCGGAGCCTGCCTTGATGCATGACCAGTGCTGGGGCCTCCAAATCCGGGATCGGAGCCTGTCAAGGGGTTAGGCTGGTGCTGGGGCCAGTGAGGCCGGCATCGGAGCCTGCCTTGAGGCAAGGCCGGTACTGGGGCCTCTGAGGCAGGGATCGGAGCCTGCTGAGGGGTTAGGCCGCTGCTGGGGCCAGTGAGGCCGGCATCGGAGCCTGCCGTGAGGCAAGGCCGGTACTGGGGCCTCCGAGGCCAGGATAAGAGCCTGCCGAGGGGTTAGGCCGGTGCTGGGGCCAGCGAGGCCGGCATCGGAGCCTGCCATGAGGCAAGGCCGGTACTGGGCCCTCGAGGCCAGGATAAGAGCCTGCCGAGGGGTTAGGCCGGTGCTGGGGCCAGCGAGGCCAGCATCAGAGCCTGCCTTGAGGCATGACCAGTGCTGGGGCCTCCGAGGCCGGGATCGGAGCCTGCCGAGGAGTTAGGCTGGTGCTGGGGCCAGTGAGGCCGGCATCGGAGCCTGCCTTGAGGCAAGGCCGGTACTGGGGCCTCCAAATCCATGATCAGAGCCTGCCAAGGGGTTAGGCCGGTGCTGGGGCCAGCGAGGCCGGCATCGGAGCCTGTCGTGAGGCAAGGCCGGTACTGGGGCTCTGAGGCCAGGATAAGAGCCTGCCGAGGGGTTAGGCCGGTGCTGGGGCCAGCGAGGCCGGCATCGGAGCCTGCCTTGAGGCATGACCAGTGCTGGGGCCTCCGAGGCCGGGATCGGAGCCTGCCGAGGGGTTAGGCTGGTGCTGGGGCCAACAAGGCCGGCATTGGAGCCTGCCATGAGGCTAGGCCGGTGCTGGGGCCTCCGAGGCCAGGATTGGAATCCTGCCAAGGGGTTAGACCGGTGCAGGGGCCAATGGCCAGCATCGGAGTCTGGCGTGAGGCAAGTTCACTCCTGCGGCCTCCAAGTTCGGGACCAAAGCCAGCTTAGGGGTTAGACCGGTTCAGGGGCCAGCGAGACCAGAACTGGGGCCTCCCATGAGGCAAGGCCGCTGCTTGAGCCAGCGAGATCTGGATCAGTCCACTGAGTAGCCAGGCCACTACTGGGACCATCAAGAGTGGGATTGGTACTTGCAACGCAGCATGCACAGAGAAATATCGCAGAAAATATAAATCAGACTCTTCTCTTAATCAGCAATAACTAGGAGGAAAAGGGCAACAGGAAGAGGTTGAGCTATAGAAAGGGCCCTATAGTGAAGCAACTAATGTGACCAATCAGAGGGTATGTAATACTGGAGGACGGAGCCTCTTTAAAACGCAGGAGGTACATAAACAAATGTATCAAAGTAAATCACCAAAGAAGTGTGGGATGGAGGGAGGGGGAGGGAATGGGATGGGGGCTGGAGGAGGGCTAATTGGATGATGTGTGCTTGTATATCCTCTCAAGTCTTGTACTCCAATGTGATTGATATATGACTACAATGCACCAATTTAAAAAATAAATTAATTAAAAAAAAAAAGAATCAAAGACAACACATAGGCCAAACATGAGAAAGAAGGAGGGGAGAGGGCATGGGGTGTGAATTGGGGAAGGGCTAAATGAATGATGTGTGTATGTATGCCTCTCCATTTTGTATTCCATTAAGATGTATGATTAAAATGCACCAACAAAAATAAATAAATTAAAATTAAAAAAATAATAAATAAATAAATAAATAATAATAATAATAAAAAATAAAAGCTTAACACTATAAAACCAAATAACCCAATAAAAATAGGTAACAGAAGTGAATAGACACTTCTCAAAAGAAGAAATACAATTTGAATTTCTCCCTTTGTGAAGTCTCTATTTAGTTCGCTTGCCCAATTTTTTGATTATTTGTTTTCTTAGTGCTAAGTTTCTTGAGTTATCTGTATATTCTAGATATTAGTCCTCTATCGGAGGAATAGTTAGCAAAAATATCCCATTCTGTTGGCTCTCAGTTGAGGTTCTTCATAGTTTCCTTTGCTGTACAGAAGCTCTTCAGTTTCATGCAATCCCACATATCGATTCGCCTTCTAGTTTCTTGTGCCTTTGGGGTCTTGTTGAGAAAGTTTTATCTGTGCCTATGTGTTGCAGTGTTAGACCTATGTTGTCTTCCAGGAGCCTCAAGGTCTCTGGTCTAATTTCAAAGTCTTTGATCCATTTTGAGTTGACTCTTGTGCAGGGGGAGAAAGTGGGATTTTTCCATTTGTCTGCATATGGTTAACCAATTTTGCCAACACCATTTGTTGAACAGGCTATCTTTCTTCCAATGTATGTTTTTGGACCCTTTGTCAAAAATCAATTGGCTGTAAGTGTGTAGATTTGTTTCTGAGTCTTCTATCCTGTTCCATTAGTCTATGTATCCATTTTTGTGCCAGTACCATGCTGTTTTTATTACTATGGCTTTGTAGTAGAGTTTAAAGTCAGGTATTGTAATTCCTCCTGCATGGTTTTCATTGCTGATAACTACTTTGGCTATTTTGGGTTTTTTTGTTGTTATAAATAAATTTAAGAACTGATTTTTCTATGTCTGTGAAAAAAAAAACAAATCAGAGTGAGTAAGGGGCAGGTCTGAATAGGCAGTGAATCTGATCAGTATGTAATAATCTTATCATTATTACTGTCACTGCTACTGGAGATGAAAGCCAGGGGCACTGAGCTATGCCCCCAGCCCTTTTTACTTTTTGATTTTGAAACAGAATATGACTACGTTGCTGATGTTGACTTTGAACCCGAGATCCTCCTGTCTCAGACTCCCCAGTAATGGGATTGCATGTGTATGACTGAGTCCAGCTTCAAACATGATTATTTTATTGCTCATTTTTATTTTTTTATTGCTGCGTTGTAGTCATGCATCTTAATGAGATACACATCACTCATTTAGCCCTTCCCCACTTCCCACCCCATTTCCTCCCCACTTCCTTCTCATGTTTGGCTTAGTGACTGATTTTGATACATTTCTGAATGTACAAGCTAGGGAGAAAATGAGTCATAGGAGGAACTCTAGATGAAGAAGGAAAAACCTGAGCTGGGCGTGGTGGCGCACGCTTGCAATCCCAGCATTCGGGAGGCTGAGACAGGAGGATCCAGGTTCGTGGCCAGCCTCAGCTATTTAGTGAGGCCCTTTGCAATTCAGTGAGACCCTGTTTCAAAATAAAAAATAGGGCTGCGAGCGTAGCTCAGAGGTAAAATGCCCCTGGGTTTCATTCCCAGTACCCCCCCACATACACACACATAAAGGAAAAACCTTAGATGAGCAAATATGGTGACCTAATTGAGGGGGAAGAGGAGGAAATTTCCTAATGTACACGACATACATCCAGACATTATTTTTGAAGGGAGAATAAACAAAATAACAGGCTTATACTTGTGAAATTTTTCCGTCTGAGCTTTAGGTCATTCTTGTTAGTTTGTTAAATATCACAGAT
>NC_137803.1:3076449-3301449 GCF_963383645.1 Muscardinus avellanarius
ATAAACATAATAACCAAATGATATAAAATATAAATGGCCTGACAAAATTTTCTGTTCCACTTAAACAGAAGTAAAATAAAATAATAAAACAAAACTTTCACTTTTTATTCATGAGAAGACATGGTCTAAAAACATTTTAGCAGTGCATTATTTTGCCTATGGAAGTACAGTAGAAATTATGTTATCATACAATCATGTTCGTAGGGAAAGCTAGGTAAAGAGGAAATTCACTAAAAATATGCTATATCAATCTTTTTTAAAAAATTAACCAAAAATTATCAAGATATCATTGTTCATTAATGAATGCTGATGCTGCTTTTGAGTCTGAATTAATGGTTAATTATCTTGCATATACCACATCCCGACTTTATCTTCTGTGTTTCCTCTACACATTTATTTATAGTTGAAAAAAGAATTAAAGAACTTGGAGAATATTTAAGTTCAGAATAATAGACTTGTAAGGTTTTCCCCCTAAATATTAATAGCTTTCTTATCCACACTTAAATCATCAGTAATTTATCAACTAGACTTTATTGAGTCTTCAAAGAATTTGACTTATTCATAAAAACAGTAATTTTATTTGATTCACATGATGTTGTATTATATAACCTAAAGGTATTAAGAAAAATGCCATAAACTTTTAAAAATATACCTGGACAATCCAGAGCCTCTTCTCCAACAGTTTGGTCATGGGTTTTCGATGAAGAAACATTTCTCTTACATGTCACAATCGCCCCTCAGCATTCACAAAGAGCAGTCAGCCACTCCGATTTTAAGGGTACGAATCACAAATGGCCACGATTGAGTTTATACAACTTTAATCTATTCCAAAACATATTCTGTACTACCCATGAAGATAACAAACTAAGTATAAACTCTCAGCAATTAATCTGCTACACTAGAACACACAATATACATTTGTAATCATTATTTACAAATTCAAGCTTTCTTTTTTTTTTTTTTTTTTTCCCTGCAGTCCTGGAAAATGAACCCAGGGACATTTTATCCCCAAGCTACACCTCCAGCCCTGTTTTTTATTCTTTATTTTGAAAAAGGGTCTAGCTAAATTGCAGAGGGCCTCACTACATAGCTGAGGTAGACCTTACCTGTGATCCTCCTGTCTCAGCCTCCCAAGTACTGGGATTACAAGTGTGTGCATCACCACACCCTGCTCAAATTCAAGAGTTCTGAAGGTCTTAAATACAATGAAAGGAACATTAAATATGCCATTACATCACTTAAAAATAGCTCTTTATCACTGTTCTCTTCCGACTGTATTTTAGCTATTTATTAGTTCTTTTTATTACATTTATTATGATGATTAGAATAAGCAACTAGGGATACCCCATAACACAACACTTGTACTCAATATCAGCAGAACATGTTTCTTTATGCTATAACTTCTTTTAAGAACTTTTAATCCAAGCATGCACCTATCCCTGCTGTGTGTCTAACACTGCTCTTGGGGTTTGGGGAAAAATAAGTGGAATATCGTAGGACTTCTCCATTCTGGCCCTTCTCTCCATCCTTAGGTACATAACCATTTTCCTATTGGGAGGAAACTCAGCTGATAAAGGCAACTGGGATTATTTTGAGATGGTGTCGAAGAAAGCACCTGCTGGGGGGCTTTACCAAGAGGACTGTCCAGGGGCGCGGAGAGAAGGATGGGGTACCACCACCGGGTGGGAAGGTTGCTATGAGGAGAGGAGAGATGTGGAACCAGAGGTCCCAACGTGCCAGACAGACCGGAAGCACAAAAGCCCCCACCGGAAGCATGAAGGCCCCCACCGGAAGTATGAAGGCCCCTGCCGGAAGGGGACTGACAAACTTCAGAAACAGACATTCTACCCTTGATGGCGGGGATGGGGAGCCAAGGCAGAGTCGCAGGAGGTGAGATGAAGAAAGAGGGGATGGAGGTTTGAGTAGGGCTTCAGAGACCGAGGTTCCTGGCAGGAAAACTGCGGGTGAACACCCAGTACCACGCGCTCGGAGGAGAAACGTGGGCACCTCGTAGTTTCTTACCATGACCACTAAAACTGTGGGTGACACTTAAAAAGAAAAAGAAGACACATTAGCTTTCCTGTTTAGTACATTTTTACATACAAAACTCATAACGTATTTTTAGAAAATAAAATTTCCTCAATAAAGAACACTCCGATATCTCTAGCCCTTTGTTCTTCTACCTCTTTTTTTTTTTAATGGCATTTGGGAAGATTTGTTATTTTTCATAATATACAGTTTGGGTTTGAAATATTTTTCTATAATTTCCATATTCCAAAAATTCACAATACTATTTATGTGGTCACGTCACTGCTAATACGACTCCATGTCACATAAATAGTCATGTAGCTTGTTATGCTGTCTCCGGCTTGTGCGGAGGAGTTTTCAGAGGCCCTATATTATAGTCTCCTTCCAGGCCTGCTCCTTTTCTGGGGCTGGTCCTGTAATATATGGATTGAAGCCTGCTACTTTGATGCCCTTGTCAGCCTGAAACCTTGCCTTCCGGTGTGTATCAAACCATGGTACACAGTAAATCAGGATTGTGTCTGCACAGCTATATATTCTTTCTGTGGCTTTAAATATTTTTATAATCACGGGTGCAATATAGGACTCAGGGGACTTTTTATAGCCAGCATTTCAAAACAGCCGAATGGAGATTCAGAAAACCGGTATGCCACTGGGCCAAGTTGCAGGAAACTTCTCTGAACCTTTGATGGGCACAGGGGTTTGGTTTTCCTAGGAGCCACTTTTCATTCTATAGCTGTTCATTTCTGCCTTCAGAGCCACAAGTGTGACTGACTGAGCTGTGGAAAGATGGCCATCCTTCTCCTCACGCCTTTGAAACTAGACACGAATCCACGTTTCCCATTCCACCACAAACCAGCACGGGACAGTTCATCTAAGAAATCCAGCGGGTCTCATCTAGCCGAGGAAGGCACTCTTAACTCGGCAGAAGGAACTGTCCCCAAGGAGTTAGTATTAATATCAAAGTAAAGCAATATACTTTGGAAATAGACCCCACAAGCCCTAGGTCTAGGTCTTGAGCCGACAAATGATGGACCAGGGACACTGGGAGAGTGCAGAAAACCCACCACAAGAAAAAGCAATGAGTGAGAGAATTTTGGTGACTGATGTTATAGTTTGGATTTAATTTAATTAATTAATTAATTAATTTTGTGGTACTGGCGTTCCTGGAAGCCCTTCTACCTCCGGGCTACACTTCCGGACCCATTTTATACTTTTTTATTTTTTGGAAACAGGGTCTCTTAAGCCAGCATGGATGGCTTTGAACCTGTGCAATCCTCCTGTCTCTGCCTCCCAAGCGCGGGGATGACAAGCGTGCGCCACCACGCCCGGCATAGTTTGGATTTTAAATATCCCCCAAAGTTTATGTATTAGGCAATGCAGCTGGGTTCAGAGATGAAACACAGCTGGAACTCAGGGGCCATGGCCAGAGACTATGTATGTCTCTCTCGCTCTTTCCTCCTCTCTCTCCTTCTCTCCCCCTCCTCTCTCTTTCCTTCCATTTCTTTTCAGCCATTGAGCTGAGCTTTCCTTACCTCCATGCCCCGAGGCTTTCCTAGGAACCTGCCCATCATGGACTGACCTCTGAACTCGTGAGCCCACATCAATCTCTCTTCCTCTAAGTTGTGCTTGTTAGACATTTGGGTCACAGGGATGAAAAAAACTGACTAAACCAATTATTCTAAATCTACATGTAACACTTTTAATAATCCATTTGTTACTGAACAACATTAGACCAGAATTCCTGAGACATTTTAGGTAGTGTCATAAGAAACCATCCTCTCTGGCTTCTAAATCTATGCCACCCACACGTGCACTTACAGACTCAGTGCTCCCCTCTGGGGAGCCGCTCTGTTGATGTGCACAAGATAATAATTAGCAAAGCTGCAAATAATACATATAATCCCACTGATAGCCCAGTGGACCATAGACCTTTGCGGCTGACGAAGGTTTTCCGACGTGGCTTTCAAGGAGGGTCATCTTTCCCACTTTGGGTGTCGTATGGTCCTACTCCCGACAGCCTCCCCTGGAGTTTGTCTCCATCAGTTTTTCATGGGACGATGCTTGTGTGTGCCAGGGCCTCCATGGCAGTGGGAAGACTGCTCGCCAAAGTGCGAAAGCAGATAAATCACCACAAGTACAGGGAAGATCCTGGTGAATGGCTTCCTGGAAGCAATCGATGACGCTAGAGATCTCTACACCTCTCAGAACGTTTTCACAGCCTGCCCGGGCTAAGTGAGCAACACGTGCTCTGCTGTTAGCTCCAGTGGATAAGAGAGAGGCTTCCTTGCCTTCCAGCCCCCTCAGCATGGACAGTGCAGTCCCCTCCTGTCTGAGCTTCGCTAGACTCTGCCAGCAAGCCAGAGATAGATGTGTAATGCTCACCAGCCTTGCTTGCGTCTCCCGGCTCACCCACTGCAGAGTTGTTCCCACTGCTGCTGACTTTTGTTACCAGCCGCAGCTGTCTTGACCCTCTTCCTCCTCCCAAACTAGACCTTGCAGATGAAGGTCTGTGAGGCTTGATGGAAATGGTGTGCCACTTTGTGTATTTTGTGGTTCTGAATGTGTGTGTGTGTGTGTGTGTGTGTGTGTGTGTGTGCGCGCGCATGTTGCTTGGTGGTGTCTTTCTTGCTTGCTTGTTTTCTTCTTATGTGGTGCTGGGGATTGAGGCCAGGGACATTCTACTTCTGAGCTACACTCCCAGCCCTATTTTATTTATTTATTTATTTATTTATTTATTGGTGGCACTGGGGTTCCTGGGAGCCCTTCTACCTCCGGGCTACACTCCCAGACCTATTTCATACTTTTTGTATTTGGAAACAGGGTCTCTTAAGCCAGCGAGGCTGGCTTCAAACCTGCGCAATCCTCCTGTCTCCGCCTCCCAAGCACAGGGATTACACACGTGCACCACCACGCCCAGCTTTATTTTATTTTTTATATAGAAACAGAGTATCGCTAAGGTGCCGATAGCCTCACTAAATTACTGAGGCTTGCTTTGAACCTGCGATCCTTCTGTCTCAGCCTCCCAAATCCTGGGATTACAAGCGTACGCCACCATGCCTGGCTTTGTGTGTTTTCTATCAGTGATTAAAATTACAAATTTGGTTAATGTACAGAACAAAATGTAAATGGATCTACACACACACACACACACACACACACACACACACACACGTACTTATACCCCATAATTTCTTTAAATACTGGAGCTGGTCTTAAATGTTGCTTCTACTTCTCAGACCCTGGATTCTTTTCCTTTCCACATCCCCATCAGTGGCCCTCCTCCATCCTGTCCCTACCAACCTCTTGTTTCCAAGGGCAGATAAAAAAATCCCAGCATTTTTTCCAGACATGTCTGGTATAAAGTAGACCAGTTTTCTCTGTGGCCAGCCCTTTTAGTTGCAGATTAAAAACAAAAGATATGGCCAATAATACTCATAAAATGCTCTGCTTGCCTGATATTCTTCCTCAGGTTCACAGCAGAGACACAACTGCCCATCCATATATCATTCAGAAATGTTTTACTGATCCTCTGGAAATATGTCATCATTTAGGAGTATTATATATCTTTCTAAAATCACTCAAGATTTATGACAGCAACTTGGATTCCTTTAGAGTTATCTGCTTCACACTTTTGAACACCGAAGAAGGAGGAAAGATTGCTATTTTAAGGAATTTAGAGCGATGGTTATAAAGAAGCCAGGGACCAGAACACGTCCTGTGGCTAGACAAGAAGCAGATAAGAAGAGATGGTGGCGGAAGCTCTAGGAAGGAACCTTCCAAGGTTGTGAGGACCCCAGCCCTCCAGTCTCCTGCCCTGCACCAAACCTGTCACCTACGTGAAATGAGCAGAAGAATTTCCATGTTTACCTAATTGCATCTATCCCTCACTGACTCATCCTACTTTGAGATGCCCTAATGGTCTGGGGGAATGGCAATTCCAAGCTACATCTCTTACCAAGGCTGCTATTTGAATTGCTAAAAAGCCACAGAACTGTGGAGGGATTTGCCTCATGGACAGATAAATCTTCATGATAAATGGAAGGGATATGTAGAGAGCTTTAGCCAAATGGACAAATCTACAATAACCTATCTAAACGAGTGAGTACGCTCCTTAAAAATGACCCAGGCATGAGACCCCGACAGTATTAGGGTTATCACCAGCCTCACGAGTCCCTGGCACAATGGTTCCCAAGAACTCTTGGTGGAGAATTCAGCAAAATAAATGGCCTGGTTAACATGGAGGTGCTGCTACCTGCCATTGAAGCCACAAGCACATAGGTTTCCCTATGACATGTTATGAGATAAAGAACTATTGTCACCATTCATGACCACGAACCCACAGATTGAAAAGGTTCCCACCAGACCGCACCCTTAGAACAAATGCAAGTCAACTGACCTTGAAACTGAATGGGAAGACTTAGCTTCACTAGCAAGAACCAAGGAAGCCAACTTGCCTCAGAACTGACTGAGGTCATCTTTCAAGAGGTCTCCCAGTGAAAAGTAAGGCCCATGCAGAAATAACAAATGGTTGTTTTTCCAGGCTGGATCACAGGGATCTCACTTGAGCCCAGTTCTGCATGGAGCAAAATGAATAAACACTCTCACTCTTGCGAGCCAGTGGTGTCCAGGGAAGGTCAGTTTTCTCCTAGCAAAAGCCCCAGAGACTGTACATTACTCCCCAGGACAACTTCTTCTGTTTAGCGTGTGAGCAAGAATGCTGGGGGGATAATGGAGAGAACTGGGAACATTTGCCATCAAGAAGCTGATGATGCTTAGCCCTGAATTCCACTCTCTGCTCCTTCCCCAGTTACTCTTTTACCAGTTCCCTGATGAGAGAAATACCAACCTGTGCAACAAGGATGGACTGAAGGTGCCACCGAAGGCAAGGCTAATGTCCAGTGCATTTTTCCTAATAACTCAGCACAAGCTCCTTCATAAATGGATAATTATGCTTCATGTCTGTGCCTCTAAAGGGTCAGGAGAGATTCTATTTTATTTTTTATTATTTTAATATATATATATGCATTGTAGTCGTACATCACAACGGAATACAAGACTTGTGTGAGGATATACAAGCACACATTATTCAATTAGCCTTTACCCAATCCCCATCCCATTCCCTTCCCCTCCCTTGATCCCATGCTTGATTGGTGATTAACTTTGATACATTTGTTTACATACATCATGAGTTTTAAAGAGATTCCATCCTCCTCCATCCCATCCCCTCTGATTGGTCACCTTTATTGCTCCTTTATAGGGCCCTTTCTTCAACTAGATCTCCTCCTATTACCTATTTCTTCCTAGTTTTTGCATATTAGGGAAAACATCTGTTTTTTTTTATTTTCTGTGATATTTCTCTGTGTATGCCGCATTGCAAGTTCCGATCCCACTCTTGATGGCCCTGGCACTGACCTGGCCACGTGGCAGACTCTGATCCCAGCCTCGCTGGCTCCAGCAGCGGCCTTGCCTCATGGCAGGCCCCAATCCCAGCCTTGCTGGCCCCGGTACCAGCCTCACCCCTCGGCAGGCTCCAATCCCGGCCTCAGAGGCCCCAGCACCAGCCTAGCCCTCGGCAGGCTCTGATCCCAGCCTCGGAGGCCCCAACACTGGCCTTGCCTCACGGCAGGCTCCGATCCAGGCCTCACTGGCCCCGACACCGGCCTCACCCCTCAGCAGGCTCCAATCCCAGCCTCACTGGCTCCAGCACTGGCCTAACCCCTTAGGAGAGATTTTTAAAACTTTGCTCAGTTCTCATCTTGAATCTTGTGTCTGGATAGCTGCTTCATTTTGAAGAGCAAAAGACAAAGGTGAGCATCTGCAGATGCAAGCTCTTTTTTCAAAAGAGTGAATCACAGCCGTCTACCAAAGAAGGATGTCAGCAAGCCGCAAGCTCCAGTTACTCTCAGTGTTGGTGAGTGCTGGGATGTCCAGCCCTCGCTGGCTCAGGTGACTGAGGCCATCTCCGTCAGCCACTAGAGCTGGCCTCCATGCCGGCGAAGGAGCCCCTATTTGGGAACTGTAGGCAGTTAGGGGATTTCTCCATTGACAACGCAAATGTGAACACAACTCCCCATCTCTCGAATGCTTTCACCTGCCCAGGAGGCAAGAGGTTTAGAAATGGAAAAGCAGATGCCTAGTGATTCACTTCTCACTCCTTGACTCCAATGTTTTTAGAGATCCTCGTGATATAAGAGAGGTCTTGGAAGTCTGCTCTGGGAGCCTGCAGTTAGGATAGAGTGAGTCTCAGCAAAAGTTGGTGGTTTGAAGTTGATGCCCTGTCTCAGTGGGCTGCTCTACCTGTCACATGAACACTGCTGGTGAGTGGGAATCTTGAACACACATGGCCTGTCCAGGACTCCATCTTTACTCTCTTCTCTCTTCTAACTAGACTGACTCTCTAAAAGTCTCCTAGAGCCTCAGGTCTTCAAGGAGCACCTACTTGCTGATGCCTCCCAAGCGTTTATCTTCAGAATAAAGCCTGGCCCTGAACCCCGGGTTTAAAGATCCTATGAGATGACTACCTTGACATCCGATGTGGATGCTCAGTAGACATTGCCAACTTGTTTCCCGAGCTGGGCTCCCAGCATCCTTTCTTATGGTCTTCCTGTAATGCAGTCATTGGCAACTCAGCTTTTCTAGAGGCTCAGACCAAGCACGTCATTATCATCCATGTCCCCGCCTCTCACCCTTAGGTGCATTCGATCAACCAACAAATCTTGTTTGCCCTTCCTTCAAAGAATACCCAGAAAGCTGGGCATAGTGGCGCACGCTTGTAATCCCAGCATTTGGGAGGCTGAGACAGGAGGATCGTGGTTTGAGAACAGCCTGAGCTATTTAGTGAGGCCCTCTGCAACTCAGTGAGATCCTGTTTCAAAATAAAGAATAAAAGATAGGGCTGGGGTGTAGCTCGGAGGTAGAATGCCCCTGAGTTCAATTTCCAGTACCTCAAAAAAAAATAATAATACCCAGAGCTTCCATGTCTCACCCTTCCATTGCTCCTACTCTGGTCCAATCCTCCAGCTCAGGGCCCCGATGCTGGTGAGGGCTCCCTGGATTGCAGTGCCCTGCTTTCTGCTATGAACCTCTACCTTTGGCAGAGTCTAGAGTGAGCCCAACATGCATCAGTCCTGACAGTCTCCTGCTCAGAAACTTGCAACGCTGCCCATCTCACCAAAGCAAAGCCAGCACCTGCAGCAGTGACCCACAGGTACCAGGTGGGCCCTCCACTCACCGCCTCGATTCTCCGCACCCACCTCCAGGCTTGCTTACCTGGTCTGCTCCCTTCCCTGGGCCCCACACAGCCCCTCCCTCTTGCCCGTCACACTAACCCCGATGGCTCTTTCCAAGACCAACTCAATGCGCCTCCATCCTTACCAACATCTGCATACCCCTTTCCTGATGTATTTTTCTTCTTGGCACTTATCAAAACCTAGCATATTCTGATCTGAATTTTCACTTACTGTGTGGCTGTCATTGAATTCAAGTTCCGTGTGGATGGAGGTATTCTGTCATCTTCCCTGCTGAGTCCCTAGGTCCCAGAGCACAGACAGAGGCACACAATAAGCATGCTGGGTGAAGGCCTTCTGTATCATGCCATCCTCAAGGAAGCCAGGGAGCAGTCCAGCAAAGATGCGCAAGTCTCAGGGTCTCACAGCTTATCAAACGGCTCTGATGCTCACTGGTGATTACTCAGTGCTGGTGATCTCTGTGGCAGCTAATACAGATAGGTGCGACTTACCAGCAGAATGACTGTACATATTTGAAACAAGCCAAGGCTTGTCTCCACCTGCTGCACCAGGTGGGAAGGAGACAGTCATGTGCCAATCTAGACACCACGCAGGAGAGCCCAAAGAAGGTGGGGAAAGTATTTAACGTGCATATTTTGCAGCATGCAAACTTTTTATTTAGAGTGGTTCAGAGCAAATTGTGGCTTTTTTTTTTTTTTTTTTGGGTGTTCCTGGAAGCCCTTCTATCTCCGGGCTACACTCCCAGACCTATTTTTACATTTTTTAATTTGGAAACAGGGTCTCCTGAGCCAGCGCGCACGGCTGGCTTCGAACCTGCGTGATCCTCCTGTCTCTGCCTCCCAAGTGCGGGGATTACAAGCATGTGCTACCACACCCAGCTAAATTGTGGTTTTTTAAATAGGTGCGTCAAAATTCATTCATTCATAAATTCTTAGGGAATTCCCATCGATAGAATGGAGGACAGAGGTTACATAGGAAAAAAGAATAAAAACCATTTTCATACTTCTGTTGGTGCATTACAGTCTCATCGTGATGAAGTCCGTACTGGTAGTGACGCACGTGCACACAGCACCTGGGCTTCACCCTCTTCCCTCCCCACGCTGCCCCTCCCCCCCACAGGACACTGACGTTGCCGTTGGTTTCCTCACATAATGTGAATGGAAGTGCTTCTTTCATTGATTCTCCCTTTCTCCCCACTTACTAAGCATTTTAAAATTTGACTTATAAGAACTGCACAGATTAGCCGGGTATGGTGGCACATGCCTGCAATCCCAGTACTTGGGAGCCTGAGACAGGAGGATCACAGGTTCGAGGCCAGCCTCAAAAACTTAATGAGGCCCTGTTTTATTTATTTATTTTTATTTTTTGGTGGTACTGGGGATAGGACCCAGGTGGTTCTACTCCCAGACCTATTTTTTATAGTTTTCTTTATTTGGAAACAGAGTCTCTTAAGCCATCTGAGGCTGGCTTCAAACCTGTGCGATCCTCCTGTCTCAGCCTCCCAAGCATGTGGATTACAAACATGTGCTACCACGTCCAGCTGAGGCCCTGTTTTATAAAACGAAAATAGAGCCGGGCATGGTGGCACAGGCTTGTAATCTCCAGCATTTGGGAGGCTGAGACAGGAGGATTGACATTCTCGGAAAGCCTCAGCTACTTAGTGAGGCCCTTTGCAACCCAGTAAGACCCTGTTTTAAAATAAAGAATAAAAAATATGGCTTAGGGTGTAGTTCAGAGGTAGAATGCTCCTGGCTTCCATCTCCAGTACCTAAATAAAATTTTTAAAAAAACATAAAAATATGACTGGGGTATAGCTCAAAGGTAGAAGGCCCCTGGTTACAATCCCTAGTACCAAAAATATTGTACATATTTCTCATATGTAATGCAATGTGATGTTTTTAAATACGTATACATTATGGGATGGCTAAATTTAACTCATTAACAAATGTGTTTTTTAAAATATATAAGAAGCACCGGGCATGGTGGTGTACGCCTGTAATCCCCGCGTTTGGGAGGCAGAGACAGGAGGATCGCGCAGGTTCAAAGCCAGGCGCGAGCGCTGGCTTAGGAGACCCTGTTTCCAAATAAAAATGTAAAAATAGGTCTGGGAATGTAGCCCGGAGGTAGAAGGGCTTCCAGGAACCCCAGTACCACCAAAAAAATAATAAATAAAATAAATAAATATATAAGAAGCTGGGCGCAGTGGTGCACACTTGTAATACCAGCATTCAGGAGGCTGAGACCCGAGGATCACAGTTCGAGGGCAGCCTCAGCTACTTAACGAGGACCTTTGCAACTCAGTGAGACCCTGTTTCAAAAAATAAAGACACTAAAAATTAGGGCTGGGGTTGTAACTTAGACGTAGAATGACCCTGGGTGGGTTCCATCTCCCGTACTTCAATACATACATACATACATACATACATACATACATACATACATACATAAAATATATAAGAATTCTGAAAGGCAAGATGATTCTTAAGCTGAATGAGATATATTGTCGAAAAAAAGGCTACACTGAATCAAAATAGCAGGTGGAGAACAGGAAGAACGTGTGTATCGGGTTTGCAGTGGAAGAAATCAAATAAATCAATGACATTTATTCCTTTCTATTTATAACATTTTATTTGATGTGTATTGAAATGTTTTGAGAATTTACAAGACTAACACAATGAGCATTCATTTGTTATTTACCCGGATTTACCAGTTCACATATGTGTGTGTGTGTGTGTGTGTGTGTGTGTGTGTGTGTGGTACTGGGGGTGGAACCCAGAGGCTTTCTACCTCCGGGCTATACTCCCAGACCCATTTATATTTTATTTTGGAAACAGGGTCTCACTAAGTAGCTGAGACTGGCTTTGAACCTGCGCGATCCTCCTGTCCCAGCCTCCCAAGCGCAGGGATTACAAGCGTGCGCCACCACGCCCGGCTGCTATATTTGTTTTATCATTCCAGAAAACAGACAGGCAGAGAAAGAGATGCCTATTTTTCTAGACTATTTTTTAATGATCTGGCAGCAGTGGGTCCCTTTACTCCTCTCCCAACACCCAGTGTGTACTTATGAAGGATAAGGCCCTTCTACGACTAGAGTAACAATGATCAAAATGAGAGCAGTTAACGTTGAAACAAAATGCTTACCTAATCCACAGCCCATATTAGAACTGTGCTGATTGTCCTGACAAAGTCCTTCAAGCTCCCCACCGGGGTCCAGGAACCAGCTCCGGATCCCTCTTGGCCTTGGCTGCCAGGTCCCCAGTGGCTGTCCACAGGAGCGGTCACTCAGCTTTCCCCTGCACTGTCATTTGGAGAAGCACAGGCCCCTCTGTAGAAGTCCTGAGCTGCGGGCTCTGAGGTCCCCTGATGGTTGGATTCAGGTTTATGGAGTGTGCCCTCTCGTTACGTCCTATGAGGTGTCACATGATGGCACTCGGTCCTTATATCAGAGATAACGGTAGCTCTGGCCACTTGTTAGAGTAGAATGCCCTAGTTTTCTGAGCTGCAGGATTCTGTTTTTTCCATTTCTATTGATGAGTGCTTTGTAGGGAAATATCTTGAGAGTGTACGAGCACCCATTCCTCCTCTGACTTCACTTTTTAATGTCTATGGCTGATTCTCTAATTCCATCCCTGCTTTATTCTGTTCAGCAATTTTTTCTTTAGTGTTGAACTTTCCCATTCTAGAATTCCTATTTATTTATTTATTTATTTATTTACTTATTTATTTACTTACTTATTTATTTATTTTGTGTGATGCCAGTAGCATTCTACATCCAAGCTATACTCCTGGCCCTACTTTTTATCCTTTATTTTGAAGCAGGGACTCACTAAGTTCCAGAGGGCCTCACTAAGTAGCTGAGGCTGGCTGCAAACCTGCACTCCTCCTGTCTCAGCCTCCCAAGTACTGGATTACAAGTGTGTGCCACCACACCTAGCTCTCCTGTTTAACTTAGAATTTATATTTCTTGGCTGAGATCCCTAGCCTGTTCACTTATTATAATCACATCTTCCTTTATGTCTTTGAACATATTTATTAATGTTGTTTTTAAATCCTTGTCTGCTAAATCCAACATCCAGATTATATTGATACTGGTTTCTCTTGATTCTGGGTCAAATTTTCTAGGTTTGGGGTACACGTGGCAATTTTTATTAGGATTTTTTTATTAGCTTATAGGTTGTGGAAACCATTAAAAAGACTCTGGATTCTGTTATTCTATATTGGTTTTTGCTCTAGCACACAGTTAACTAAAACTGAATGAATTGAAACCCCATAATCTACCTCCCTTGAAGTGGGCTGCAGTGGGAGCTGGTCAGTCTTTATCTCACAGCTGTTGCTTTCTGCTGGGAAACGTGGGGTCTCCATGCATGTGCCATTCAGCAGTAAACCAAGATTAAGGAGGAGTGTATACATCAATTTTAGGTCTACCTTCTCTGTGCCCTTAATGTCTGCAGTTCCCCTTCATTCTTCAGCTGTTGCTGGCTCCAAACTATGCCCGGTGGCTTCTCAAGACACTAAAGATACACATTTCTTTCTGAATTTCACCCATACTTCATGGTGCAGATAGATCTGAGAGGAAGAAAGGAAGGAAGGAAGGAGAAAGAGGAAGGAAAGAAGGAGAAAGAGGAAGGAAGGAAGGAAGGAAGGAAGGAAGGAAGGAAAGAAGGAAGGAAGGAAGGAGAAAGAGGAAGGAAGGAAGGGAGGAAGGAAGGAAGGGAGGGAGGGAGGGAAGGAGGGAGGGGAGAGAAAGAGAAAGGGAGGAAAGAAGGAAAGGAGGGAGGAGGGAAGGGAGCAGGCACTGGATCCCATCATTGGAGGGTTGACTCCTTCCCCCACCCCAGTTTCCACCTACCTCTCATCAGTCTTCAGTGCCTTCAAGAGATGATTGTTCAGTTTTTCCAGACTTCATAATTCTTATCTGTGGGACGGTCATTCTGGTGCAGGCATCTCCACGATTACCAGGAGCAGAACTCTAATTGTTTTAAATCTAGAAACTCTAATGACTTCTTAAGGCCCTGACTCACTGGCAAAGGCCAGGTCCTTGCACGACCCCGAGAAGTTTGTTTCAACACTGTTCTTCCTTCTATGATAGAATGCAGTCTCCATTCTTCTACTTCTCCTTACCACTTACTGAGTGAAGCATCTCTGCATAAATTCTAAAAGCACATCTCGAGTGGTTCAAGTTGAAATCATTTTCTTTAGCAAGTGGGAAATTTAACAGGTATTGAAAACACATAACTGGAGCTGTGTAAACTTGAATGCTAGAGAAAATGAACATCTCAGGAGGAAATCTCTCTCCTCACATCATATAACGTATGCATATTCATTTATATACAAAGAGATAATTTGGGAAACCAGAGTTTATATAGCTGCAACTTGATATGCCTAAGGAGAGTGTTAATTAAACTTTATGCTGTAACTTTAAACGTACCCAAGACACTTTCCTAAGTGTTTCTGCTCTATCCTATCAAAGCCTTACAAATGTGTAAATAACAGTCCAATTATGCACTGTCCTCTTAAAGGGAGTCCACTGCCCCAAACCTTAGCAGAAGCAATCAATCAAAGCGTACCCCTACCTGTGTGTGCATTTCTTGATCTGTGCTTTTATTTTGTCAGGAGTAACATGACATCGTCTTTTTTCTCAAGAGCATTTAGTCCTGGAGAGCCGAGAGAACATGCAGTCGTCTAACACCAAGTCAGGGCCACCTTCCAGTGTCCCCAATCGTGGATGAGACCCTGAATGTTGACAGAAAAGGGGTCACGAGGAGAGGAGCTCCGGGTTCTTCTTCCCAGGTCCCAGATGAAAGCATAGGAGAAGCTTCAGGATAAGACACAGACTAGATGAAGCCAAAAAGTTTGGCCTGGGGAAAAAATTAGGAATGTTCTTACAAAGACACTGAAGTTCCACGCACACTCGCCCTCTGCAATTTATTGTCCTACTGTACTTGTAACTCTAACCTAACAGTGTGTCGTCTCTACTTTCATGTTATTTATTTACAAGTGCATTTTCAGTATCAACCCCTTCATTCATTAATCCTAATGTGGCCTTTTCCAATGTCTAGTTACCATTTTAAATACTTACTATAATTTATAAGGCTTTCGTGAACACATCCAAGGTATATTATATGAGGCTAGCTTAATGGAAAGTCTTGTATACTAAAGCAGGGAAAAAACACATTTAATTTATGACGGCTTTGAATTTTGATCATAATTTACTCATGGAGACCTGTTCATACAAAGCAATACCAATACAATTTTTCAAAAGCAATCGAAAAATAAAACAATAAATGCTGATCTTATTGGGATTTTCTTCTGAAACCTCAAGCATACTTGTTCTGGGATTATGCAAATTACATTTCACTACAGAATACTTAGGTTAGGGTAATTGCTCTTGAGCCAAGTCTGTTAGTTTATGTTTTGAAAGTACTTTAGCCACCAGAAATTCTCAAATTTATATGTTTTTCTTTTCTCTTTTCTTCTCAAGAAAAATAAACTGTCAAAAGTTTACCCCTATTCCATATTTGAGATCAGCAAAAGAGATATATATGAAATTAAGAAAAATACCACACAAAAAATTATACCCAAAGAAGAATCATGTTCTGTGGGTTTTTTCCTGTGACCTCCTAATTCTAATTTGCAAATTGAAACCTAACCTAAATTGGAACAAAACTCTTCTAAGGACTTTTGCAGATAAAACGTAGAACTACCTGTGCAGAGCCGAGCAGCCTCTGGGCGGGCCTCCACTTTCTCCCAGTTGGGTGGAATGGATCTTTCTTCAGGCTCACCACAGTGAAGGACCTCCATACAATGATGTGAAAGACACATTAAGAAGAATTGGTCCTTGACCCACTGGGATTGGAGTTGATAAAAGACAAGCCACCTGTGGACACAATCACTACGGGCCGGCAGAGACCCTGGGGAAGCCCCAGGACGTCCATCACAGAGGAGTAGTCTGGTTTACCAGAAGCCTGTCTCTTGGAGAGGGCAGAGCTGAAGCCGAACTCGGGTCAGAGGCCTTGGTTTTCAGAAGTAGGACTCCTGAAGGGAAAGGATGCAAAAGGAGAACAGAGAGGGGCTAGGTGAAGGCAAGAGGGGCTTGACATGGCCATGGGTAGAGTTGGGCCAGATACAGAGGGCATGGCCTACAATTTTAAGTGTTTAGGATTCTTCTTGAAACCAGTGAGCATCCCTGAAGGCCTGAGGGCTGTCCAAGCACAAGAGTGGCTTGATTTAGGGATGGAGGGTAATGCTGGGCCATAGTCATCCTGGCAGAGAGTCCAGTGTAGCCATCCAGTGTCCACTGCGGGCATTTGAACTAAGGCAGAACTTGAGGAGTTTTTTCTCTCTTTCTTTTTTTTTTTTTTTTCAGTACTGGGGATGGAAGCCAGGTGCATTCTACCTCCAAGCTATACCCCCAGCCCTATTTTTTTATTCTTTATTTGGAAACAGGGTCTCACTGAGTTGCAAAGGGCCTCACTAAGTAGCTGAGGCTGTCCTCAAACCTCAGTCTTCCCATCTCAGCCTTTCAAATGCTGGGATTCCAAGTGTGCGCCACCATGGCCAGCTTGAAACTTGGGGTTTTAAACAGGGGATAAAAGGGGTACAAAGAGCACTGTGAAGCTAGAGCCCAGAAGACGGGAGGGTGGTGAACGCTGATGGGGCCTAGCTAGGAAAATGGGGAGGCCACTCACAGAAACCGTGGACTCGCAGGAAGTTGAAGGTGGAGGCCGGGCGGGAGATGGCATGGCCTGGGGTCAGAGGCTCTACACTGACCAGGAAAACCCCTTGCAGGTCTGCAGAGAAACTGTCAAGTGTTTGGAGGGAGTAAAAGAAGGGAGAGTAGAAGGGGCCCCAGGATGGGCAGAATGGCTCCAGGGGCTGCTGGCCTTAGAGCTCTATAGTAAGAGAAGAGACAAAAAACCAGCTACCCAGAGTGAGTGTGCACAAACCCAGCATGGTGCAGGGATAAGGTGCCCATGAAGGAATCTGGGGAACAGGATGGTGACACTGTGGTAGCTTCATGAGGACCATGGTTCAGGTGCCACAGAACATGAGGGCAGAGTCCCCCAGCCTCAACGCAGATATGAGGGCACTGTGTCCTGGCTGGGAAGTTGAGGATGCCCAGAGCGTGAATGAGATAGCTAAACTCAGACAACTCAGAGTCCAGGATGAAGTCCACAGCAAGGACCAATCAGAGGAGGGCTGAGGGTCCCAGGAGAGAACTCAAGACAGGGATGAACCTGGAGCAAACTTCCCCAGCAGAACTGAACGTTTGAACGCCAGTGAGCATGAACGGGGAGGGTATGCAGCCCAGACTCTCCCAGCCAGGTGGGAGCAGGCAGCCACCCGGCCCTGCTCCCCACAGGGCAGCTTCCGGTCTCAGAGTCCCCTCCCGCAGAGCCCAGCAATATTCTTTGTCAGTCTCCATCAGCCTTCCAGCAGTGATGTCTGATGTCCCCGCAGAGGCTCAGAACCAGCCAGCCCGTCTCTGCTGGCCGTGGCGGGAAGGGCCCACGAGTGCTCAGCCCGGACTCATGAGTGCTAAGTACTCTGCACAGCCCCAAAGTAGGTGTGACTTCTACATGCTTGGAGTCTCCTTTTCTATGACAGATGCAAGAAAATCTTTCTTACCCAGTTCCCACCCCATTCGCTCCCCCTCCCTCCTTCTCATGTTTGGCTTAGTGATTGACACTGATATGTTTGTGAACTGGCTAAGGGCTAAAGTGATGTGTGCGTATGTGCCTTTAACACCTTGTACTTCATTAAGTTGTATGAGTACAATGCACAGAACAAAAGGAGAAAGCCTTTCTTTTTGTAGGCGAGTAGCAGGCTTTACTGTGTGTGTGAGGAAAGGGAAGGTCTGGGGATTGAACCCAGCAGTGCTTTGCCACGGAGATAAGTTCCAGCCCTCTTCTTTTATTTTGGGACAGGGTCTCGCTAAATTTCTCGGGCTTGTGTTGAGCTTGTGGTTCTCAGGCTGGAGTGCAGCTCAGCTGTAGAGTTCAATCTCCAGCACCGGAAAGAAAGAAAACAGATCAGCGTGAACTTGCAATTCTCTCGCCTCAGCCTCCCGAGCCTCTGAGAGCTTAGTCCAGCTGCACCTCATTCAGCTGATTCTTTATTTTTAAGAGGTTAATTTAAAAAGAGGCCGCTCAAAGCAAGAACCTTTGGGCTGTGGCTACCCCTAAATATATCAATAAGATTCTCTAATAAAGCAACAGAAAACCTTTTCTTCAAAAGGACCAGTTCTCTAAGTAGAGACCCATGGCAGGGGTAGGGCTTAATTTAGCTAAGGCTTTGATAAGAGGCCTCAGTCTTATTACTTACCCACTGTTACACGGTCCATAAATGGTGGGATCATTCTTCATGCCTCATAATGGGAGTGGGAGGAGCCACTGACATAAGACTGTAGCGAGACATGCTACGGATCAGCAGGGCACTTTATAAACACATACGTATGGCTATGGCGCTACACCGAACACGACAAGATGGCTGAGGGGTGAGCTTTATAACATCCCTTTACCTGAGTGGGAGAGGATGCTGCTCATAAGGTATCCTTGTCCTGTCCAGAAACAAGTCAAGCACCAGAGAATATGAGCGTTTAAGGGGAAGAGGACAAGTAAACCCGGAATGCGGATGGAGGAGTGAGCAGAGGTGGGGTGCCCCAAAACGTGAAAACACACTCGAGACAGCCCCCAAATCCGTCTCGTTTTCTGACACTCGGTGCCTTAGAATCCCAGTGCGGCTCTAGTGCCTTCTTGCTCTGGTGCCTTCTCCAACTGGACGGCAAGTCTGGCTTAGCATACTTCGTGGCTTAAGTTTCCAAAAACAGTTGTCACCAGGTGTGCTAAATATGGTCAGGCAGATATTTTGGTAGTATTCTTAATTGCTTGCAATTAACTATCTAAAACCCACTGTGGTTTTGAATGCCTTTGATTAGGTCTTCAGCTTCCACTGTTTGGAAACTAAGCCATTTGGAATTAAAATTATTTCATCCTTAATGGCTAGAGAACTATGCTTAGGACCACTGAGAGACATTCGTCGCCTCAGCTGACCAGCACCTATTATCTGAAGATGCCTGTTCACATCTTGTCACTCCACTGCAGCCTCCTAGTAATCCTGCCCATACTGTACGATAGAAAACTGAGGAATGCACAGGGTAGGTCAATTTCCCACAGTCACGTGACGGTGATGTCATGCATCAGAATGAAGCCACCCCCACTGTGTCTTGGGTCATCCTGTGGTGGTCTGGGGAGATCCCGGAGCCACCTGCGAAAGGGCAGACAGAGTCACACCCACTTCAGAGCTCAGCTCTGACTTGGCATAACCTCTGCACTCATGGGAACACTGAAAAATTATACCTAGGTTTTTTTTTTCTCTTCAAAATTTTTAAGTCTTCTTATTTTTTCCACAGAAAGGAATTATCATGTTTATATATTATTGTAACATGATTTTTTTTCTTTGGTGGTACTAGGGATGGAACCCAGGGTCTTTATACCCCTGGGCTATACTCCCAGACATATTTTATATTTTATTTGGAAACGGGGTCTCACTAAGTTTCTGGAAGCCTCGCTAAGTAGCTGAGGCTGGCTTTGAACCTGTATGATCCTTCTGTCTCAGCCTCCCAAGCACTGGGATTACAAGCGTGCGTCACCATTGCCCAGCTGTTTTTCAGTGATTTTCATGTAATCTTCATGAAAAGTAAGTGATTTGTGTTATTTTCTACCCCCTAGCTCTACTGGGCAGAGAGTAGCTTCATTCTTTCTCAGAACCGATCTCAATTACCACAGTCTGGGGCTGTGCCCTCCTCCTGGATTTGTTCTTACCCACATACACACACCACCAGCAGCTTTCACCAACCAAAAGTGTGAGAGATTGGGGGAAATTAAAGGTAAAATTTTAGTCTGTGTGTTGTGTTTGTTTTCTTGTTTTTCCTTTCAGTGATCGTCTTCAGAAAACAAAGGCTGAGGATTTTGGCCTCCTGACCAGCAGCCATCAGAACTTGGGATACCACTGGGAATGGGTCTGCAAGCCTTCATGCTATCCTCCGGCAGGTCTCAGGTCTTCACCTCTGCACCCTTTGCCTGACCCCACCTTTTCTGTGTCCAGGCCTTGAACTGAGAAATGCTCATGTCCAGTCTTCCCTCTGGGGAAGGAGTCTGGTCTCCAGCTTGAGGGGAAATACACTGGCTGCAGACAAGAGCCTGCTGCTCAGCCTAGCGCCTGTGTGTGCTCCTGAGGCCGGCAGGCTGCATGTGTTCACTGCTCATACAATTACACATATTTCATTAGGCATGAATGATTTCCACCATGATATTCAAGATTCTTGGCTCTTTCTGACTGCTGACACTGTTGTCTGGCCGTCATCAGCGTCCTCAGGATGGTACTCGGGACTGTGTGTGAATCTCTTCACCGGGCACTCAACAAAGCCAGATGCAAGCCAGGTGGTGTGGTGACACACGCTTGTCATGCTGGATGGGATGACAAGCCATCCATCATTCAGGAGGCTGAGACAGGAGGATCACGGTTTGAGGACAGCCTCAGCTACTTGGTGCGGCCTTATGCAACTCAGTGAGACCCTGTTTTAACATAAATAAAAAGTAGAGTTAAAGGTGTAGCTTGGAGGTAGAATGCCCCTGGATTCCATCCCCAGTACTGCCCCTCCCCCAAAACAGACAAGCTGCACTGTGGAGACGACAGAGCACCTACTTGGTGAATGCAGGCCCACTTGCCACCCACTTGTGTCAGTTACAGACGTGGAAGGTTCGGTGAACCTCCATGGAGCACACGGCAACTTCCAGAGGCCCCTGCCTGGGTCTGGGGTTTCTTGTTCCCACACGGGGCTGATGGTCCTGGCTCCGGGGTGTCTTCAGGGAGGGAGCTGGCACGACCTCATCCATTCAGTCTTGCATCCGCCATTAGAGCGTCTATTACTTTAACAGTTAAATGAACAGCCCAGGAAACCTGTGCTCAAAACTCAGTGAAAGAAATCATGGGCTCTCATGGACTGTCTCATATGGCTAAAGGAAACTCACTAAAAATCCCAATGTAGAAACAAGTGTCTGCATTAGGCCTGGGTTATTTTCTCCCCATTAAAGTATAGAGAGTATATTTAACTCGATTCACGGAGACAGAGTTTGTTTAAGGTTCACAGAAGCATCAGACCACCAGACACACAGCTTGGGTCATGGAGACATGGTTATTTGTCTTCGTGTAATGTCTTTCAGTCACAGAACAATGGTCAGGCAGATATTTCTTAATTGTCCATAATTAAGAAATTACACTTTGTGAGTGCTCCGGAAGATTCCTTGGCCTTTAGAAAAATAATGCCTGGATCCTCCAAAGTGGACAATGAAGACAGAACTCCAGGGCGTGGACGTCACAGCAGCTCCATGTCCTCGGGGCCGCCAGCATCGCATATCTCCTTGGTTACTGCTGCAGCACCACGGGAACCAGTGTGTGTACACAGGTCAGGACAGCTGGGGCTCTGTAACAGACACTGCAGAAGCAGGCTGGAGAGTGAAAGGGCCTAGGCACAGAAGGAAGCATCCTCCATCTCTGATGCGTGGGTCTCTGGCTTCTATAGAGAAGTAGCCCTGCCTAGCTGCGTCCCCACAAAGCCCTCCCTCGCCCCAACCTCCCGAGGGTGCTCTTCCTCCACACCCAGACTCTACGAAGCCTAGCTCAAGATTCATCCAGAGCTCACTCGTTCTCATTCCTGACCAAGACAACTTCCCAATCCTGTTCCTGAGCTGAGGAACACTTGCCCCTTTTCAGGAAAGAAACCATGCCCAATTCTAGAATCTCCACAGGGCATCCAAGCCAACCCCCGCCAACACAGAGATCCTCCTGGGCAGAAGCAGGAGGTTCCCAGCGCTTCACCCCCAGGTGCAGTGCAACGCCCCCTAGAGCAGCCTGCCCCATAGATGCGGTCTGCACTCCAGAATTTTAAAATTTTAGAATTCCTTACAGAGTGGCCTGTGTGCTGGCAACAGATGCCACTGCCCGGGCATCCCATTTGCAGACGTGATAGGGCGAACAATCGCTTCCGGGAGAGAAGTTCATGACCCAGTCATTCATCAATGAGGGCGAAGTCCTGAGACAAAATTCCTGGAAAATCTCCTCTGCCCTGTTAACTGAAAAAATAAGCAGATTCCTGCTTGGCTCCCCAAACATACAAGGGCTTTATATCTCATGTTACTGACCATGAAGAGGAGACAAAGGAGCGTGCTGGCCCATCTCCTCCCTCTGCCTGGCTTCCTCTGCAAGCTCCCTTCTTCTTTCCTTCTTCCTTCCTTCTTCCCTCCCTCCCTACTTCCTTCCATCCCTTCCCTTCCCTTTACTTCTCTTCCTGTCTCTTCTCCTCCTCCTCTTCCTCCTTCTTCTTCACACTTTAAAGAAAAGAGCCTTAAAATTCTCCAGTTCTAAACAAAATACAACTAATCCTCATAGAAGGTTTTAATACCGCTTTTGTGCCTTTCATATGGAAGAGTGTCAAGTGGACTTAAGTCCCTAGAACACATTATATAAATACCATCAGTTAACCAGGTGTGATGGCTCATACCTGTAATCCTGGTACTTTGGAGGCTGAGACAGGAGAATCCCAGGCTTCAGACCAGCCTCAGCAACTTAGACACAAAATCCAAAATAAATAAATAAATAAATAAATAAATAAATAAATAAAGCTAGGGGCAACTTGGAGATAGAAGATCCCTGGGTTCAATCCCCAGTACCACAAAAATAAATAAATAAAATCACCAGTCAGTGTCCAAGTAAAGAGAAGCCCAGGTGAACCACAATGGCTTTGGATGGGCTGGTGAGTTCTGCCTTGGTGTCCGGGCCTGTGGCAGCTGTGAGAGGCCTGGCATGCAGGCGGAGCTAGGTGGGAAATCATAGAGGCGGCGGCCATGGACCACAACCAGTGTCTTGGCCACCAGTCATGCCAGGCAGGCAGCAGGCCTGAGGAGCATGGAGAGAAAGAGGCCACTCCTGTGCACCTCCCACATCTCCTCATCTTGGACTCTGGCTCGCTACCATTTTTTCAGGTTGAAGAGATTTCCTCAGCACAGGGCTGTGCTGTGTTACCCAAGTAGTAACAGAGAGGACGGGAATTCACTCTCCGGGTCCTCCTTCAACTCTGGCCGGCAGCTGCTCCCTGCCCGTGTGCTAAGCATTTTCACGCGGCCACATCTGGACTTTCCCTGGGAAGCAGTTGAGGAGCTAATTCACACTCAGGTGGGCTTTTTAAACCACAAATTGTTGACAAGAAAAGCAATGCATATTAACAAATGGTATGATAGTAAAGTTTCAGTAGCCAGTAGGAAGATGATTTCAGATATGGATAATCCCCATTACTTTGTAGATCATACAATATAAATTCCCGTTATCAGTGTCACTACGAAGACAATCCAGGGTATGAAACAAAAAGGAATCCTTCCCTAGACCCCTTCCAGCAGTGGAGCAGAGCTAATTTTTTGTTTTGTTTTGCTTTGTTTATTACTTTAGCTTCACTGATTCGAGAACTATTGTTTCTGACTGGACCGTCATATTTCTTTTTCTTTTCTTTTCTTGCTAAAAATTATGCTTCTGGAAGGTGTTATTTACTAGACTTTCGTGTCTTCTGATTGTGGACATGACTGGATATCCATTGAGTTCATATGTGTGTATGAGTGGGCTTTGTACGTCTGGTGTCTGGAATGACATCTCTAAGCAGAGGGGAAGAAATCCTGAAGTTGGCAGTAGGTCCCCCAGACACGCATAGCATGCTCTGGTAAGATTTCTGCCAGGTTGAGTGAACAAATTTATATATTTTTCACAATTGTTTACTCCCTCTTTCTTAGTAAAGATGGTACAGCTGCCCATGGCCACCACTCCCAATGCTATGATGTTCCGCCCTCCCACCGGCCCAGAGGAATAAAGCCTGCCAACACTGCACTAAGAACCCTGAGGCCAAGCATACCAAAGTATGCCTTTCCTCCGCTCACTGATTTCTCCAGGCATTGTGTCGCCATGCTGCAAAGCTGACTAGCACAAAGAGAAAGGGTCAAGACACATGGTTGTTTCTGAAGCTTCTTCTCTGATGTGCTGGTGTCTCCTTGCTCACCGGGCCAAGCCTGGCCATCAGTAAGTGACCAGCGGCCTCCCTGGGCGGTCTAGGCTTGCCTCTCTGCTTCCATCTTAAATCTCCACCCACTATGACCTTTTATCTCAACCCCAGTGCTGCCCAAGCAGTTCTCAAGGAGTCTTGAAAGCCTCAATGGTCCCTGGGATGTTCTCCTCGTCCACAGATCAAAAAGGACGTACAGTACGATGTGAAGACACGAGCGCTGTGTGCAACACGCCATCCAGAGCCTACAGAGGCCAGATATTTCAGAAGTTTAAGTACAGAAGCAGATTAAAAATAATACATTTGGCTTCTAAACCAGGCACTAGATAAGTTTCCAGAAGTATAAAACAGTGACACTAGTCCCAGAATTTTAATTTCTTCTGGACATGGAACTTGGCTAAGGGCTTCCTCCACTTGATATACAGCCTTCTCAATGGGACATCTCCTTTAAAAGTTGTTGGGGTGCCTCAAACCTGTGTTGAGATTCCCATCATGCTCCCCTCTTCTCTCCCAGGTACCACAAGAAAGACAGAACCAAGCCAGAAGGGCGCTGTCTTCACACTTTTCACTTACCGCTCCTCATATCCTCTGACCAGAGAGCTGGCTAGCTGCCCTTCTGGGTCACAGAGACTTTCCACAAACACCTCCTCCATCCTCTGCTTCTGCCCCGCCATCACCTCATGGTGGCCTGGCCACCTGGCCTCAGGAGGGAGCTGCAGGGGAACCAGCAACTCAGAATCCCAGAAGAGATACTGAGATTCCCTGCAATGTCCCTGTGCATGCCCTTTGTTTCAGCCATTGTTTTTAAAAATAATGAAACCACCTTTCTCTAAACACACCTTTCTACGCTCCCTGGAGCTGTGGACTTCACACATAATGCTACAGGAGTGTTGTTGTCAGGAATAGTATGTGTGCTTTAATAACCATAAACTTTAAACATTTCTGGAAGCTTCTCATGGGACCTAAATCTGATTTTTTTTTTTTTGGTGTGTTTTATTTTACTTAAGTCAGCAGCATTTTGAGAAAAATATTGCCTTATGATAACCCCAAAAACTTTGCAAGTTCAGATTCTGTGGAGAAGCCCAAGTATCTCTGCACTTCACATATTACAATATATTGGTTATGAGGACAGCGTTGTGCATGCTCTTAAAAGTCTTAAAAGTCCCCTTAAGAACGACTCGCTGAGTCTTCTTTGATTTTTCCCACAGGACTAATTCCCTCTCACAGCTACCACGGGCCACTTGTGTGGAACAGGCCTCAAGGAGTCATAAATGAAGATCCTGGAACAAAGGCCCAGAATGTCTCTCCATATCTCTTGGAAGCACGTTGCTCAGGTCATCACAGCCAGAGAGCAGAGAGGGAGCCTGGAAGTGTTCGGGGACAGAATATACCCTTCAAAGGCATGCCGCTGGTGACCACTTTCTCCGAGTAGGCCCCACATCCTAATAACCAGCTCGGACCTCATTAAGGGATCAGCGCCCAGGAACTAGTCACCCCCTCAAAGCCCTACCTCTGATTATTTCTGCACTGGGGACCAAGCCTTCCATGTATGAGAATTGGGGACCACTGCAGATTCACACCTAATGTAATCTCCAACTCAGTTTTGTTTCCATTAGTGCCAGGACAACAGCCCCAAACAGGCTCCTTGTTTTAAATGCTGAGCAGGTGTAGAATGAAAAAGGAAGCAGCTAGACCCCACACTCAGCGATTTCCTGTAATCACCTCCCACTCAGCCCAGTAAGAAATCCTCCTCAGTTTCCACCCGTACAGATGCTTCCTGATGATCCTTTCATAGCCTGAAAACATGACTTCATCAAATGGCACAGATTTGATTTAAGTGTGTTTTATTCTAATCTAATTATTTAAAAATTCTCACTCAGCTGTGAATGATCCACGGAGTGGCTCTCTAATCACCGAAGTTGTATGCTGCTGACAATTTAGAATTTAAAGAAAGAGAGACAGACCCTGGTTTGGTAGTTAGGAAGCAATGACATATATTTCAATAATAATTAAACCCACCAATTCCACCTCTTTATAAGTAGAATAGAGACTTAAGCGGCATTAAGAAATCCCATCTTTCTCTTTTTGCCTCAATACTTGACTGTCTCTCAGAAAGAGGCCTATTAGCAGGTAGACTATTAAAATGCAAATTTAAGGCATCCCAGGTAGCCCCATCTTTGAAGCAGACGGAGCACAGAGTGTATGCTGCATCTCAGCTTAATATTCTTGGCACAAGGTTGACCCGAGTTCCCCGTAATCAGACAAGCTCTAGCCCTAAGAAGGACCACTTTCAGCTTATGGGAAACCCCTACCCAAAATATTCAATTATTCAATGCTCTGCCTTAGTTTACCACGTAGCTAGAGAGGCTAGAGAGTAGGTGAGCAGGGGTAGGGAAAGAAACAGAGCTTCACTCACTTAAAAGGTTGGCATGTTGGCTTCCTCCAATAAACAGTGTCTAGCGAGCAACATAATGTACATTCACAAACATATCAAAGTCAATCACTAAGCCAAACATGAGAAGGAGGGAGGGGATGGAGTGGGAACTGGGGAAGGGCTAACTGAGTGATGTGCGCATATATGCCTCTACCATCTTGTACCCCATTAAATGTATGGCTGCAATGCACCAATAAAAAATTTGAAAAAATAAATAAATAAACTTAATTCCAAGGTGCCTGCCATTCCAAAGGCCATTTCTAGCCATTTTTATTGATAGAATGCTCTTGTTTATGGTTCTTTAGCCAATTATCAGTCAACATGCTTTCTCTGGAGATGGAAATTCAAAATAAAGGGCACCAAACTTATTGAATATGAGCTGGGACCTGTGCTGAATCAATGACATATGGCATGATTTGAGAAAAATTTGTTAGCACATTGTCAGATATATTTTTGAGGGAAAAAAAATTGGTCAGTGAGCTAGACACTCTAATCCCATTGGAAAGATAAAACCATGCTAGAAACAGGTCTCTGATAACTCGCCTGACCTTGACTTACTCTATGTTAAAAACAAAAGAAACCTGAGGACTGGTCCAATCCAGCACTCTCAAATCAATAGGGAACTCTGTTTCTTAGAATTCTCTGTAATGCTCCTTTTAATTTACATCTAGAGTTAAAATCTTGCAAGTGAGATCTCAAGAGTTGTTTTAGCTAACTCGATAAAAACATAAGTCTCTTTTCACTGTTTTCTGACGAATGACCTCAAATGTATAAACTTACTATTTATTATAAACAATCAATTAGGAAAGCATTACACATATAAGAAGCTTGAAAAAACAGACGTTGTGAGTTGCAACTGTAATTACTCCTCCTTTCTGTTTTGAAAGTGAGTGCCATTTTCACATTTCCTCACGCTGCTGATCCCTTCCTGGGTGGTAGCTGTCGCTGAGGAATCGTAGCAGGACCAGGGTCTCTGGAGATCAGAAAAGGGTGAATGCAGCATATTCTGAAAAGGGGTGAAGGATAACCTTAGCAGTTTCTAAAAAGTACCGGGACATTCGTCAAGCAATCAATTTGCAGCCACCTAGGAGAGCACAGAGATTGGGTATCTATCAAAATCCTCAGTAAAAAGGAGAGAGATACAGAAGGTATCAATATCCCTCCATGATGGAGCACCAGGCCACAGAGGCACAGAACAGCCACATGGTCCGCAGAGACTCCTTTCGACCTGACCTCTCATTGAGGCAGGATCGCTGCATCAGATGGGGCCTGCAGAGCTCCAGATGCCTCTTAGAGCCGGCACAGGCCCTTGGGGAGGCAGGTATTTCATGAAGAATCTCTCCCAGTATGTTTATCAATAAGTCTCTCGGGAAGAAGTCCAGGAAACCTCAGCCCTTCTCTGAACTCATTTCTAGAGTGATTACCATAGTGCTTAAGGAAGGTCTCTGTATCAACAGGAGTACAACTAACTAGAAATGTTTTCCTATAACCAAACCCAAGGGTATATTAATTTTATTTTCATTCATCATTAAATAAAGCCTTTTCCTTCTCTTCTGTAGGCTCCGTGTGCTTCCAGCATGGCCAGCCTCACTGGACACCAACACCTGGGTGGTCAGGTTTCAGTCGCCAGCAGCAAGGCCCAAGCAAGGCCCTTCCAGGAGTCTCCTGCTCGGAAGACCTGCACAGTCTTCATATCAGAACTGAAACAAACAGACAAACGAGGGAACAGAGGCCTCGCTGCCAAACATCCCAGGGATAGGACTTCAACTCTATTTGGAAATTGAATATCTTCCATATTCAATCAATATTTAATAAGGAGAGAAAGGAGCTCATTACAAGACCGTCGTGTTTCTCCACAAGTCATCTATGTGAGAGTCCAGAATTTCAGGGAGGTGAGCTCTTAATTGGAGCATTATATATTCTCTTTGCAGCCAGGGAGCTTACATCACTTGGAGGAGAGTAACACTGCTCCTGGTCTGCTCAGGGATTTCAGTGAAGGGCCTGGAAGAACCTGGGATGACGAGGTGGAGACAGGCTAACCACCAATAATAGGTGGGTTTAAGGAGAACGGAGCGATTACACAGGCACATCTTTGAGATTCATTTTCAATTTGAGCATCACTAACTAGTCTGTTCCAGTCGTGGGCTTACTGTGGGGAGTTCATTCTACGCCATCTATATTCTCTCCTTCTTAGCAGCACCTAATGAGTTGAAGGGATTGGAAAGTTGTTCCCAGCCAAGCCAATATCCTACGAGTTATAAATGACATTCTATCCTCATATGCAGATTTCCTGCACCGAAGTGAATTATTTACCAGGCAGAGCTGATGGCTCCAGCAATCAGCTGCCTGAGATTTACACCTACCTACAGTGTTTCTGCTCTCCTGCTGGGAATGAGGGAAGCTTCCCACTGCCCTGTAAGGTCTGAAGATTTAACAGGAACAGTCTTCAGGACACAGGTGCTCCTTCCCTGAGATGGAAACTGAAATGGCTCGAAAAGAGAGCAGAGGGTGAACTTCACACTGGCCTTCCCTGCTCCTAAGGCGGTGCTCTTGCATCTGAACACAAGAGAGACGCACCAAGGACAATTTAAGCACTGGAAAGGCCTTTATTCCCTATTTGAAGTGATTCAGTAACCTTGAGTTTTAGGCAAGTAATATGGTAATATCCTCCTAAGTATGTAGAGATACAACTTTTCTCCTAAAGAAAGCACGGTGTCCAGCAGTATATTCTATCTTTGGGGAAGCAAAAGAAGAGTTTAAGTCATCATTTCTGTCTCCCAGTAATGCTGGGGGTTGACAAGTCTCCCCGGTGACAACAGGATGATGGAATAGAAGGAAGATTCCAGTGAAATGGGAGCAGAAAGTACAGAAACCAACACGCGGTTCTACAGGTCTGCTGTCTACGATGAAGATGGCAGGTCAAATTAGCAAGAAAAGGAGATGCTATTTTGAATACGCAGAATGAGAACAATTGGCTACCTGTTTCGGAAAAATAAAAAATTTCTACTTTATATCACAAACAAAAATAATTTCTTGCTACATGAAGGACATAAATATTAAAAAAGAAAAGAAAAAAGAAACAGGGGCTGGAGTACTGGGACATATCTCAGTGGTAGAGAATGTACTTAGCATGCATAAGTGCGTATCATCCTGGGTTCAATCCCTAGCAGCCCCAGATAGATAAAAAAGAAGATAATATTGGAATAAAATATGGGGACCATTTTATAATCTTGCAGTGAGAATAAACAAGATGAAATATGACATAATTGGCTACAAAATATTATAAATTTATTTTCAATGAAAACCAGACTAAACAAAATTAAAAGACAAGTGGTAGACTAAAGAGGAGAAATATTTACGACTGAGTACTCATGTTCCATGTTCAGAGAAATCCAACCCATCAAAAGAAAATGGCAAACAATCCCCTAAAAGGACACAGAACACAGACAGGAAAGAAGGACATAAATAAATAAATCTGTGAAAAGATGCTCAGCCGCACTATTGATTAAAGGAATATGGAAATAGGTAACAATAAAATAGTTTTTCCAAATCTGATTATTAACATGTAATATATTGCTAGCATCGTTTACTGTTGAGGGTATGATAAAATATGTTCATAATTCTTGTCAGTAAAAACAAACTGGTATAAACTATGGGGGGGGCTATTCTGTATTATATAATAAAATAAAATGCATGTGTACCCTTTGACCATGCAGTCTTACTTTCATGAATCTATCAAAAAGAAAAATCATACAGATATATTTACAAGGATGTTAATTAGTAATTGTACTAGAAAATGCTGTTTACAACCTCAAATCTATAATAGAGTGATTTAATAAATTATGATAGTGTCAAAAATGGAATGCTATACTTTCATGAAAACCTGTGAACAACCAAACTTCCATCAAGAGAGTAATAATTAAACAAATTGTAGTGTCACCATTAAATGAATATTAGGTAGCTATTAGAAAGAATGAGATTGAGCTACACCCAGAAAGATGAAAAGGTGTGCCACACCAGCTAAATAAAAAAAGTTGTGCACAAATGATAGGTGATACAGATGGATAACTAGGTGATTGATAGACGACTGGATATTTTACTATTCGATTTAACTGTTTTGTTGAGTTTGTGTATCAATGGAAGGAAGAAAACACAAAATTATTGTACCACATTGTTCATGGTGATAATCTCTGGGAATCAGCTTAAAGAGAAAGAAAAGGACTTTCATTGTGTGTGTGTGTGTGTGTGTGTGTGTGTGTGTGTTTGTGTGTCTATGCATGTGTGTATTTGCTATCTCCATTTTTATCTCAAGTGCCTTTTCTGCCTGCAGAGGAAGCGTACATCAGCCAGGTGGGGAGACCTGCTTTCCCCAAGATTCTGTGATCTGAGTAGAAACAGTGTCAGGGTGAGGCTGTCCACTTGACCTGGGCAGGGTGGAGACACGCCGGCCCCAGATGGAAGGCATCCTCTCGCTGGCCTGAGGACTCTTCAGTTCCACCCTTGCTGCTCAAGCTCCCTTACATGACACAGTCAGACCATGCTGCTACTCCTGTCGCTGGTCACGGGGCGCTCCGTGCCCGGCTCTGTAGTTCACATATCTGCTCTCTCTCGGGACTCTGATGTTCACTGAGCCTCATGGGGCACAGGAAATGTTTCCCCATCTATGCTCAGACTCCCCAAATGTGTGGGTTCCTCTGGCCCCTCATATTAAATGTGCACAGTGCAGGGAAAGAGGAGCTGACCACAGTGTGCTGTGTGTGAGGGCCCACAATATCCATGGGCGACCTTTTTCCCGTGTAGCCCTCCCCATGCTGAAAGCCTCATCTCTATCTCATCAAGGGCGGGCACGGGAGCCTTACTTCTTTGCTATTCTCTAAAATCTTCTGGAATTCAAGGAAAATTTAACCTCTTTCCTTTTTTGCTAGCATCACCTATCCCTGAACCAGGGATGCAAAATACTTTAGGTAGTTATGTGTGGAGATCAAAGGAGCCAGAACTATTAAGGGGAGGAGCTGGGTCAACACTGGAAAACGTATCAGGCCACCATATTTGTATTTGTCCAGTATCCACTGTATCGTTGTCCTTTTAGTCTAACTCATCAAAAATAAACAGAACAACAAGTACCTTGCATCTTCATAAACGCTGAAGGATCCGTAGATGATACAGGCAAGTTGGGGGAGGTTTCCATTCCTTATGGGAGGCAACCTATAAATATCCGTCATCTCTCTAAGTTCCCCATAAAGTTCTCTGGCCTCAGTAGCAACCTGGAACTCTCATCTGGGACCCGCCGACCCTCAGTCTCCTTCTTCCTCCTCCTCCAAGGTGTGAGGTGAGAGTGGACTCCTCTCCAACAGGCACCACAGGACAAAGGTTATATTTTACGCTTTATTGGAATCCTGTCCGAAGCATAGGGATTTATTATTATTATTATTATTGGGCACATAGTTAAGTGCCCAATAATAAAAGAATAACTTTGCCTATAGATGAAAGTACTTTTTGAGACTAAGGCACATGCTTTACATTCTTGTAGTGTAGGAAAATGTTTATCCTTTAATACATTTTATTTCTGTGATCCATAGTAACTTGTAACCCATCATAGGAATAAATATGGGTAGACATGCTAGATGATATGTGTGTGTGTGTGCATATGAGAGAGAGAGAGAGAGAGAGAGAGAGAGAGAGAGAGAGAGACTCTTTCAGAAGTTATCATCCTAAGCAGGTTTAACCTAAGTTTGTTTCTTTGAAAAATAGCTGTTTTCAGTTTTCCCCCTATTGATTCCTGAAGTAAATACTACGAAGGACCCATCATTCATTTCACGCCTATGCGATGTTTATTTCATTAATGCGAAATTTATTTGAGTTCTCTACAATTTATTTTTCCCTGCTCTAGGCGACATAGATAATGTGTTGAAGTAGACAGGTGCTTGCCTGCATGGGACCCATGGGAAGGAAGGCATTCTAAGTCAAGGATGGCTCTTATTTAAAGATCCTGAGACAAGAAGAAGCCTGCCATACTGTAGGAACTGAAGAGTGACTCGTGCTCAGTCTGGCTGGCATGCATGTTGCAGAGTGGAGGGGATGGAGGAGGGAGATAAGGGATGCTAGGAAATGCATTTGAAAGGTAAGATCCTGTCAGACCATAAATGGCCTCATGGGTCCTGCTTTATCCTGGGAGCAATGGGGGAGTCATTAAAGGGTTGAAAGCACATGAGTGACATCGGATCCTGGATCTGGAAAGAACAATTCAATAGCAACATGGAAGATTACGAGGAGAGGCAGGACTAGAGGCAGGATGATCACTAAGTGTTTTCTCCAAACACAAGCCAGAGATTACCAGTTCAAGTAGGTATGTTCAGGGGAGACACAGAAGAATATAAAAGCAGGATCTTTTTAAATAAGCTTCAAAATTTAAAAAACATTCTTAGAATTAGTAAAGGCAGGGCTTGATGTGGATTGAGTTTAGTATGGAGACAGAAATAGTGACAGCTAGGTGTCTAGGTTGGCTGGGATTTCATAAGCCAAGATGATAGTAGAGGGAAAATCTTCAGGGCCTAAACTGTTGAATTCCATCTTGGATTTCCTGGATTTAAGGTGCCCAAGGATGCCAGGGGGAAAGACCAAGCAACATCACCATCACTGCTTACCAGCAAGAGTCAGAGTGTGTCTCTCAGAAGAAGAATTGGTCCAAGAGGCGGGAAGACTACACATATACCATAGGCAAGACTGTGCCAAATTCAAATATAGAGAAGATCTGCACAAATGTCACAGCAACTGGGCATTCCAGATGGAGACAACAGCAATGAGCCTGGAGGGAAAAAGGACCCAAAAAACTGAACCTAATCAAGAACTAAGCCAAACATGAGAAGGAGGGGGAAATGGAGTGGGAATTGGGGAAGGGCTAACTGAGTGATGTGTGCATGTGTGCCTCCATCATCTTGTACTCCGTTAAAGTGTATGACTACAACGCACCAATAAAAGAGAAAAAACAAGCACAAAGAAAATAAAGGAAATGATGATCACCGGGGTGTGTAGAGTGTGTTGGGTGAAGGGCTTTCTTAGTGTTGAGGATTCTGGGGTTAGTGTTCCTGAGAGTTAACTCTCAAAACATGGACTTTGGGAGCTTCAGGAAACTCATCACTGACACTGGGGGCCAGTTTTAATGTGATTAGAAACACAGGCATACGATCAAGATGTTTGGTTGGCATTTAACGTCAGTGACACGGGAGTCTAGCAAGGCTTGTATGTGTCAGACGATGATCACTACACAAAGATTGTCACTAAACTCCCACACCAGGGGAAGACCAGAGCTCTCCCCAAACCAGGAACACGCTTCTAGGGGAAACACACACACACACACACACACACACACACACACACACACACACACAGCAAAGCCCTTTTACTGTGCAGTAGAGAGACTTCTTCACATTGAAATGAAGAACTAGCAAGCAGAAGCTTGCTGAACTTAGGCTAATACAGAATTTTTTAAATTTCAGGGTTTACTTTTAAGTACCAATGTGTCTGTTTTCTCCTCTCCTTTTCCCTCTCCTCCTTCTTCTTTCCTTCGTCCCTTTTTTCCTTTTTTTTTCCCCAACAATATTTCTTACTTTCAACTTTTGAAGATATCCACAATAAGGAGACGGAAAATCCTTATAAATAATGTTTGCTTCCAGGTGCATTCGCCCTGTTGAAATTTGGCCTTCAGTGATGGAGACCAGGGATCCAACAGCGTTGAACTTGCAGCCGCAGAAAGTCTTGGGGTTCAGATGTTCTGGGGCCCAAGTTCTAGGCCAAGAACTATTTGCTCAATGCATAGTAGTAGAATAAATGTAAAGATGTGCTTTCTTGTAGCCACTGTCACTTTCAGCTTAATATATTTGCCAGTGATTTATTAATATTTGCCCCACCTCTCTCACTCTACAGGAGACCTTGTATTGCGGAATGCCTTCTATAGAATGAAGAGAAATGAAGGAAGCAGATGGGATTATGACTTATTTTTCAATGTTGAATTTATAAAAAGATCTTTTGTCAGACATCACATAGCAGTTTGTGGGATGAAATTAATCCTCTGAATAAAATTGCTAACCTCACCTAAAATAGGTGCTTTATTTAAAGAAGGATCGATGAGGCTTGCTAAATATTATTTTTAGTGTTGATAAAAGCTTTTCATAATCTCAGGCTGCAAACATGGAATTAGCTGATAGTTCGGGATGTTGCATGACCTTCCAGAGCTAGCTGAAGATGCCACCCACAACATCAGCGAGGCAGGTCAGTCCTTCAGCTGTCTCCGGACTGTCTGTCCTTCTACCTCAGTTCAGAGTAGGACAAAGATTTTTTTACTGCATGCATATCTGTACTTTGGACACATTTTACAGTCTCCTCTTATGAGGAATATCACTGTGGCTCAGAAAGACATTTAGCTGTGTCCATTGTGTGACAAAAATTACTCCTAAGGCTTTAAAGCCAAACTCTTTGTCTCTCTGTTTTTGTCCAATGGCCTGTGACTTTTGGTTTTATTATAGACCACTGTGGTCTATAATTTTGTGCTGAATTTTTGTGACAATGTTCTGTCCACTGTATGTCACTATTTTTGTGACCTTTGGTTTCACCTCAAAGAATGTTTCCAAGACAAGCTATCCTGCCCTCAAAACTCCCCATATTATAAAACAGTGCTCATGTCTCTGAGTGGAATGATCAACATAAAAAAAAATCTAGAAAGAAGCCTACACCTAAAAAAGTGTTCATTAGATAAAATTTAACGTTAAATTTCATTCTAACATTTGTATTGTGTTCATCAAGAACAGAAAAAGTCTTTTCCCCCTCTTTCATCTTTTATAGTTCTCTAAGTTTGCCGACCTCGAGGAACCCAGTACAAGTACAATCCCATATCTGTCTGCCAAGCCTCCATATTATGCACCTCCCTTTCTCAGGGTAAAAAGAACTTGAGAAAATTTTTTAAAAACTTAAGAAAATTTTTAAAAGTGAGCAAATTATCGCTCACTTTTTAAAAAGCTCCACAGAGAAGGACGAGTCTATAATTTTGCAGTAAGAATGTCTGCTTTGCTCTTGAGCTGCTGATCAGATATATTCTGGAAAAGAGTTGCAGGTGCCACCCACCCCTGTGAAATCTGCCCTGTGAGTCAAAGCAGATCCAGCGGTGCACAGAGCTTCTTCATTAGGACATCAAGCCTGTAGTCATATTTTCAATCGCTGCTGTAACTTTTTCTTTGCTAGTACTTTCACTGATTTTGGGACCACCTAAGGCTCTGTGCGGTACACAGCAACAGAGTTTGAGATATTTCTGTGATGTTCTGTACATCATATAGTTGCTAACAACCTGTCAAAGTCATCCTGACACCAAACTGAGAAGTTGATGGTTTGGGTAATGTATTAGAGGAGATGAAAAAAAAAGAGAGAGAGATAGTCCTCATTACTGTAATAAAAGCAGCAGAGACACACTGAGAATCAATTACTGATTGTGACCTAATGAACCAACCCTCAGTCAAGTAGGGAAGTGCGCGAGCCTCTTACACTGTCAGGTGATCTGGGATGGAGCACTGTCTGAAGACGAGCAACAGGTCGAGGCAGAGCCGTCTCCTTAAACCGTGGCTGACTTAATTACCTTGTTCCTGAGTGCAGAGATCAAACTGAGCAACTTAAGGTGCTAACGCTCTGCACCAGCTGGAAATGAAAAGGAAATAATTAACACCAACAAGAGCCACGTCTGGGGTTGTGTCACCTCCTGACAGAAGCAAAGAGGCTCAGAGTTAAGGCAGGTGTGAAGTTCTTGACGAGGGGAGCCCTCTCTGCCTCCTGGCTGTGCTGCTCTGGGTTGCTCCTGGAGCTGCACATTGAAGAGTTCGGTCAGGGGAGCCGGGGAGCCGGAGCTCACAGTGTAGCCGGGCAACAGAAGGGCAAATCCACCCGAGGACCGACCATGTGCAGATGGCCAGCTACCCAGCACAGAGGGAGGGACAGCAGAGGTGCTATTCCTATTCCACAGCCCACGTTTGTGGTCTCAGAGAAAAGGGCTGTGATGAGGAACACCATCGCCGGCACACAAAGTTCTTGTCATTGACAAAATTGTCTGTCCTTGTCTTTCATCTCATGGAGACAAGTCCAAACTTCACTGTCCTGCACTGCAAGGAGAGCCAGTTAAATAGACCATGATGCTCACAAAGGAGCCAGGTTATGGAAGGGCATCTGCTATCGTATTTTGAATGAAACTATGTGTGTGTGTGTGTGTGTGTGCGCGCGTGCATTTATGTGTGTTACTAGGGATTGAACCCAGTGGCATTCTATCTCTGGGATATATCCTCAGCCCTATTTAAATTATTTTTTCATGTGTGGTATTGGAGATGGAATCCAGGGGCATTCTACCACTCTGAGCTACATCTCTAACCCTATTTTATTTTTTATTTTATTTTGAAATAGAGTCCTACTAAGTTGCAGATGGCCTACATTGCTGAGGCTGGCTTCAAATTTGCAATCCTCCTGTCTCAGCCTCCCAAATACTGGGATAACAAGTGTGTGTCGCCACGCCCAGCTCTATTTTATTTTATTTTTTTTATTTTGAAACAGGGTCTTGATAAATAGCTCAGGGTCTCACTAAGTTGCTGAGGCTGGCTTCAAACCTGCGATCCTCCTGTCTCAGCTTCCCAAGTACTGGGATTAGCGGCATGTGCTGTTACATTCTTGAGAGCCGTTTTTCATCTCATCCGTCACTGTCGTGCACTTCTCCACACACACACACTGGTGACAAGGATGCCAGACCAAAGTATGGCAGATTCCTTCTTGGCAGAGTAGGAGACGAGATCTCAGTACACTGGCCCTGATGTCACAGAAATACACCGGAGCAGAGACAGCGACGACGGCAGTGCAGGTTTCAGGCCCACATTCCCCCATCTTCCCGTGAAGACCTGCCTGGGCTGCATTGTCCTGCTGCCTGCATTACTTCACAGGCATGTTAGCAGAAGGGCGTGGCCCTGACACCACAAGTCTCTGTGAGGTCATGCACTGCTCACAAAGGGCTGCGTGGGACCAGTCTCTCCACATCACTGATGAATCAGCCCCATCAGCGCCACAGGAACATCATCAGACAGTGTTGACATGGCTCATGAAGGGGGATACGCATGATGAATCATCACTGGGAGGCTTGACACACAAGTGAGTCACAGCAGGAAGAGTGTTTGGACACCTGGGCATTGGGTAAAGGGTTTGAGTGGGCTCTGTTCTCTCCCAGGAGGCCGCCCACTCTAGCCATAGGCCATAAATCAGAGGCATCCACTTTAGATCAATTACCCAAAGCGGTGTTTCTTAGACTTAAGCATGCATAGGAATCATCTGGTTGAATGAAGATTCTGATTCATCTGTCTGGGTGGGGCCAGAGAGTGTACAGTTCTAGCAGGTCTCAGGCAACATTTCTGATTTAGCTGGTCTTTGAACCATCCTTGAAGCATCAAGGCCATAAAGTTTCTGTTCTTGCCCTAAGAGCTCTTCATCAGTAGGACAGATTTATTGACTAAATCCTCTGAGTACAATCTAAATCCTACGAGCATCTTACCACTTCAAAGGAGGCAGGTGGAGTAAAAATCCTCTAGAAAGAATATGGAGCACAGGCCCCTCACCTGCCTGGGCATCGAGGCCTGTTTAGGGAGCATGAACTTGAGGACTCTCACACAGTAGGCCAGTAGGTGGTGAGAGGCAGAGTAGACTTCCCCAGAAATGAAGGACAGGGTCTAGTTAGGCTCAGGAAAGCACAACACAGACAAATACACCCAAGCTCCTGGACCCTTCCTCTGAGTTGGTTGAGTCTGACCTGAGAGCCAGGTACAATCATCAGAAGCAATTCTCAAATCGATGAATCATGCATAGACCATGAGGCAATCGCTTGTCCAAACATTGCACACAATACCGTGATGGAAGGATGAGGAGGCTCCTTTCTGAACTGAAGGCTGCAAAGACTTACATGACACCCAGAAACTCAATGAAGAGGGAAGGGGTCCTGAACACACACACTGCCCTCTGAAACCACGTCTTTGTTGAGTGAGAGCCCTGGCCTGGTGCAGCCTGCTGCCACCAGAGACTCCAGGCTGAGCCATCATTTGAAACTGCTCTCCGGCATGCCGCCCTGCCCTCCTGAAGCCTGGGTGATTCATTGGATTTAATATTGTCCTGAGTCTCACTCCAGGGAATGTTGCAGGAATGTTTTCTTTTTTTTTTTTTCTTTTTTTTTAACAGCCATTTAAAACAGACCGTAGACTCCATTCTATAAAAGAGGTTTTTTATTAACTTACAGTGGTAGCAGCTAAATAATTCAGTTGCTGTATGGTCAAAGGGCACTGGATGATCAGGGGCATATTTTTAAATTGTTTTGCCCTGATAGTTTTTACCAAGAATAGGGGTAAAATCCTTAATGTGAAATGCAAACCCAGAATGAAGGACTCATGCTGCTGGCCTCCTCCCCTTGGCTGATGTCGGGCCTGTAAATACTCTCCATGACGGCTCTCAAGTCCCTCAACTCTGGAGCTGGTTTATAGCAGTGAGGGGGACGCTCTGGGACTATCTACTTCACCTGCTCCTAAAACTATATCATGCCCCATGCAGACATCTCCTGGTGTTTAAAATCTCTCTGATTTTCCTCCCTTTCTCACAAGTTTTAACTCTAGAATAGCTGACTCTAGAATGATGTGTGTGCTCTCCTACACACACACACACACACACACACACACACACACACACACACAGAAACAAGACTCTTCCCATCTGGATGTGGGTCATTCCTCTCTTCTCTGGAAACCTGGATGACTATGTTTCTTCCAAATCTGGGGGCTCTTTCCACTGGTTCCTTGACTCGCACCCCCGAGGCCTTCCCTCCAGGAATCGCCTCCCCACACCCCTGGCTGAGCTGCAGCTGTCTCAAATGCATGATCCTGTTTTCAGAATCCCTCTCTGATCACATTTAAACTTTGACAAAAATTTTCAGTTTCTATTGCCTTTGAGTTTAAACTGTTTGGTAAGCCTAGTAAACAGAATAATATCTCCCCTTTCAGTCTCTGAGGCTAACTTCCAGAGACCAATTTACAGACTCCAATTCCTGGAATGACTTCCTACCAATTCTGCCAACTTCCAGTCTGACTTCCGGCCAAGCCACTGACTTCTGGCAACTTCTGATGACTTCTGGGCTGACTTCTGGGACAACGTCATGCTGGCTTCCATCAACTTCCTACTCTGACTTCCGGGAGAAGTCCTAGGATAACTTCTGGCCACCTCTGAGTCTGATTTCTGGCCAGGCCAGGACTTCTGTCCAATTTCCAAGGTGCATTTCTGGATGCCCAGGACCATCTTTGAGAGTGAATGTTGCAGCGGAGGCCAAGGTCAAGGCACACAGGACCCTCACACCCAAATCTGACAGTTGCCCCTTTCGCACACCCTCAGTGCCTCTCTGTCCATGGAACACACAAGTATGCTGCTTGTGACTTAGGAAACACCCTCCTGGCACACTTGGAGCAGTCAGGGCTGGAGGCCGCTGCCTGGATCTTGTGCTCCAGAAAGTCTTAGAAGCTTCTGGGATGGCCCTGGCCAGGTGACTCTCCCGCTGTCCCAGTTCGAGTGTCCCGGCCACACCGCTGGGGTCCACGAGAACACTCCACAAGAACTGACCAGTAGGGCAGCATTTCCTTGCAGTATGGCTACTTCCAAATGTGTTCAACTTTTAAAAAGTCACCTTTACTGTGTTCATGGATACCATGGTGAACCCCAAGGTCATTCTAGTTTAATTTTAAAGTTCTTGCTGGCAAGGAACAGTCAAAGCAGAAAACTACCAGTCAATTGCTCGGTGCTCAAAAATGTCATTGAGGGGGATAAGCTGGCCTCACTACATTTAGGATCAGAAGAACTCAAGGCTGTGCATATGGGGAAGGGCAGGAGTGGTTGACACAAGAAAGACTTGCACCTAACAATCACTGGGGCACCATAATGGTCTCTCTGAGTTGCTTAGAGGCCTCCCTCCCTTCACAGACAGCTAGACAACTCTGAACCCTGCTGAGATCTGGACACCTGATTGCATGTGGGTTGTAGCTCCAGCCATGGACAAGAGGCAGCCTGCTGCCCTGAGACCTCTGGCCTTTCCATTCCCGCCGACAGTTAGCTCAAGTCTCTGCTGACCCTTACTTGGAATTATCTGATGCTTATCTGTCTTTCCCTACGGCACCTGGAACTCTCTCTTGTACTCTGAATTTTATCTCTAGTGCCTAAATCAAAAGCTTGCAACAAATAATTGAGTAAATTAACAAATAATAGATGGATGCATGAAAAAGAAGAGTTGTCCAAGGACCAGATGATCAGTGGCTAAGCTAAGGCTGTTTCCCTCCTAGCCTGCCCCTCCTTCTTTATCCTCTAGCCCTCTACCTCCACACCATAGACACTGGATTTAACTCTTAATCACCAAGAAGGCAGAACTGATCCCGGCCTCAGTTGCCCCAGCACTGGCCTTGCCTCATGGCAGGCTCCGATCCCAGCCTCGGAGGCCTCAGCACCATCCTTGATTTAAGGCAAGCTCCTATCCCGGCCTCGCTGGCTCCAGCTACAACCTCACCATATGGTAGGCACCAATCCTGGCCTTGCTGACCCCAGCACCGGCTTGCCGCATAGCAGGCTCTGATCCCGGCCTTGCTGGCCCCAGCACCAGCCTTACCCCTCAGCAGGCTTCGATCCCAGCCTCGGAGGCTCCGATCCTGGCCCCGGGACTGGCCTCACCCCTCAGTATGCTCCGATCTCAGTCTCTGAGGCCCCAGCACTGGCCTTGCCTCACGGCAGGCTCCGATCCCAGCCTCACTAGTCCCGACTCCGGCCTCACCCCTCATCAGGTTCTGATCCAGGCCTCGGAGTCCCCAGAATCTGGCTCTGTTCTCTGCCACTAAGAGCAGGTCATCTACAGATGTTCCTTTTTTTCTTCCTTTTTTTTTTTTTTTTTTTTGGTGGTACTGGGGTTCCTGGAAACCCTTCTACCTCCAGGCTCCACTCCCAGAGACCTATATTTTTTATATTTTTATTTGGAAACAGGGTCAAGGCTGGCCTCGAACCTGTGTGATCCTCCTGTCTTCGTTTCCCAAGCGTGGGGATTACAAGAGTACACCACCACTCCTGACATTCTTCAATTTTTTTTTTAATATGAGAGAGCAGTACATGTCTTTTGTGAAAGCTGGGACCCCCACAAATACCTAGTAGCAATGAATTTTGTCTTCCCTACAAAGGCAGGAAAAACTTCACTTTGGAAAGCAGGCTCTGTTGTTCCACATGTACCCTGGCCTCCCGCTCTGTGCAGAAGAGTGTGGTGGCCATGAGGGCTGATGACTCCCAGAACATGCAGCATGGTGGCCCATCCTGGCTATGCGGGGCTCCCTCTGAAGCCCCCTAAACCCTCTTACCACTTAGCATGTTGTCTAGAAGTCCTGAGCATGTGTGGCAGAAGCAGTCTACTTTGGGGGAGATTTCCTCAAAAGTTCAAGGTGGACTGGACTGGATCTGTCTGCCCGTCCAAATTCTGGTCGCGACCACCACTGCTGCTGCCACTGCCATCTCGGTTCTCTCCTGAACACCTTTCCCACACAGTTTGTTTTCCAGAATTTCCAGGCATATGCAGCAGTAGCAGTATACCTTTGAGCATATTTCTTTAAAATTATGAGGTGGATTGGATTGAATCTCTGACTCTACCAAATACTGACCACCACTGATGCTGCCACAGCCATCTCGGTTCTCTTCCGAGCACCTTATTCACACAGCATGTTGTCCCAAATTCCAGAGCATGTGCGGTGGTAGCATTTAACCTTTGGGGCGATTTCTTCAAAAGATCAAGGTGGATTGAATCAGATCTCTGCCTCTCCTGAATACTGGCCACTGCCATTGCCTCTGCCTCCACCCTCTCAATTCTCTCCCAAACACTTTTCCCACACTGCATGTTGTCCAGAATTCCCGAGCATGTGTGGTGGTAGCATTCTACCTTTGGGGCAATTTCTTCACAAGATCAGGGTGGGTTGGATCAGATCTCTGCCTCTCCCAAATACTAGCCTCCACTGCCACTGCCACTGCCACCACCACCACCACCTTCCTCCTGGTTCTTCACTGAGCTCCTTCCCTACATGATATGATATCCAGAATTCTTAAGCATGTGAGGCAGAAGCAGTCCCCCTTCGCGGGGATTTTTTTCCAAAAGTTCCAGGTGAATTGGATAGGATTGTCTGCATCTCCTGAATCCTGGCTGCTGCTGCCACCATCTTTCACCCCTCTCCAATAGTTTTTTTTTTTTTTTTTTTTTTTAATGAGAAGACAGTATGTGTGTTTTGAAGAGGTTGTGGGATCGAGCACTCAGCAGCAATTAATTTTATCTCCCTTCCAAGAGCAGAGGCCCACAGCCTTGCCGCGTAGGGCAGGGTCTGCTGTTCCAGCACAGCACAGAGGAGTGTGGCAGCCAGGCCCAGGTGCACTGAGTTCCCCTGAACACGCGGCTCAGCTTCCCACCCACGCACTGAGCTCCCTGAGACGCGCAGTTCCGCTTCCTGCCCAGTGCTGCTGGGCTCCCTCCACCACACCCAGATCATTTTTCTTACAAGGTATGTTGTTAAGAGTTCCCAGCATACACGGCTGAAGCGGTCTTTAATCTCTTCTGGGATGTTCTTCCAAAAATCACTTTTCTTGCGTGGCATGTGCCTCCTTGTCATCTTGCTTTTAATTTTGCCATTATCCACTCTCTCTCCTGAATTCTAGATAGGAAGTCACGGCTGGAAATGTCTCCTTAAGTTGTCCCAATCAGATATTAAACCAAAATCTGGTGTCCAGGGCTTCTCTGAGGAATGCATGTTCTTTTTGGCGGCTGCAATCGCCATTGCAACCTTGGCTGCCACCATCGTGCCCCACCTCCCAATGGTATGATTTTTAAAAGGCAGAAAACTGGGTTAATTGATATCATTTGCCATTTATAAGATCCAAATCTAGATGATGCCTCAAAGTCACTTTTTTTTTTTTTTTTTGGTGGTACTGGGGTTCCTGGAAACCCTTCTACCTCCGGGTTACACTCCCAGACCTATTTTTATATTTGGAAACAGGGCCTCTTAAGCCAGCACGGCTAGCTACGAACCTGCGCAATCCTCCTGTCTCTGCCTCCCAAGCCCGGAGATTACAAGCATGCGCCACCACGCCCGGCATCAAAGTCACTTTTTTTTTTTTTTTTGGTGGTACTGGGGTTCCTGGAAGCCCTTCTACCTCCGGGCTACACTCCCAGACCTATTTTTACATTTTCATTTTGGAAACAGGGTCTCCTAAGCCAGCGCGCGCAGCTGGCTTCGAACCTGCGCGATCCTCCTGTCTCCACCTCCCAAGCGTGGGGATTACAAGCATGCGCCACCACGCCCGGCATCAAAGTCACTTTTTAAATGTTACCTAACCCTATTAATATTATTAGCAGAATTCCCCACTTTCCAAAAAAGAGTATCAAATAATAAATTTCTAGAATTCTTCCATGTACACCTCACCTATCCTTGCATTTATTTTATTTTTATTTATTTTGTGTGTGTTGTATTGGGGGGTGGAACCTAGGGCCTTTTCTATTTCTGGGCTACACTCTCAGACTTATTTTTATACTTTATTTGGAAACAGGGTCTCACTAAGTTGCTGAGAGCCTCACTAAGTAGCTGAAGCTGGCTTCAAACCTGTGCAATCCTCCTGTCTCAGCCTCCCAAGCCCTGGGATTACAAGCATGTGCCACCACACCCAGCTCTTGCATTTAGTTTAAAAGAAATTTAAAATAAAATTAAAGAGCCCCTTATTCAAGTCTAACCTGGCTACTCTTGACTCTCTTTCTCTCTTGGCTACAGCAGGTGGACAGTTCCACTCTCTATTTTCTCTTTCTCCCTCCTTCCTCCTCTCCTCTCCTCTACTCTTTGCTTCTCTTCCCTTCTCTCTCTCCCCCTCACAAACACACATATACACACAATTTTTAATCAATATTTTTCATTTGATTTCTTTCTTCCCAAAAACAAATATGTTCAACAAAATTTCCCTTAAAAATAAAACTGCACAAAAACACAAAAATATTCCAACTTTCTCTTTTAGGATAAGGGTCATCTCCATTTCTCACTTGTAGAGAGGAAAAATACATTCAAACAACAGAAATCCATTTGCCTATCACAAAATCATTTATCTGTTCACACCACAATTTCCTAATTGCCAAATCCAAGGATGTACAAAGTAGACAATCTGCATCATTTGGTACCATTGACAAGCTTCTACTTCTTAAAATATTTTTTCCCTTAGCTTTGAGGACATTGCTATCCTGATTTCCTTCCTGTCATTCTGAATATTCCACTTAAATCTCCTTTCCCACCTAATCCTTAAGTGTTGGTGTTTTACCATGAAATGTAAAGGTCCTGTGCTAGTCCTTTTTTAGAGATTTCTCTGAGTTGACACATTTGCTTGCTCCAGGGTCTTTTATTACTATTCCTAGATGCTAACAACTATGAAATTTTCATCTATGTTCTGTCCTTTCTGCAAAATGCCAGAAGGTTATGTCCAGCTGCCTCCTGGATGGTTTCATGAGTCCCGAGCTCCCGTGAACCACAATTGTTCACTGCGCTCCAGGTGCCCGTTCCTGCCCATCTCTGAGAAGTTGCTCTCCTGTTTCCAAGTTTTACCCTTAGTTCTTCACTCTTCTCTCTTCATGCCCTGTTGGTCACACATCACCCTTACTTCATAAATATCTTCAGACTTCACCATTTCTCTTAATCCCAAATACCATTGCCTTAGATGACAATTTTTCCAAGTTTCTTTTTTATTTTTTCTAAATAAAAATGTAATTTGTTTTTAACAGAAAAAGTTCAATATCTGGAAACTCCAATGATAAGAACAAAAATTTCTTATAATCTTTACACACAGAATTAAGTGCTATTCCTATGTAGATGAATACTTGAAGTTACTGCAAAATGAGCATGCTATTGTGTGGGTTGTATTGTTCCCACGATGTTTCCAAGGTCCTTTTTTATTTCCCTATGCTATGGTCACATAGAGAATGCCTCCTAAAGGGCTCAGGGTTGGTACAGTTAAGTCGTGAGGGCTGTAATATCATCAGTAGATAAGTCCTTTGTAATGACTTTATCTGGGTGGTAAGCTAGGCCTCTAGGGTGTTGTGGCTGAAGAAAGTGGCTCCCTAGAAGTGTGGCCTTAGGCATCCTGCTTAGTCTCTGAATCCTCTTGCTTTCTCTCTGCTCTGGCCTCCAAGATGTGAGAACAGAGCTTTGCACTCTCTCCCCAATTCCTCCTGCCACGCCTTGCTCCAGACCCCAGCCTCACATGGACTGAACTCAGAATCTCCAAAAAACAGTCAGAAAATAAAGTCTTCCTTCCTCGAAGTCGTGTGGTCAGTTGCTTTGGATTATTGCAGCAGCGAGATTATTGACTGAGACATCCTACATCCACTTTGCTAGCTGCATGGTATTCCATTTTATAATCAAGGCATTCGGTAAACCATTCATTAAAACTTGGTATATATCATCAGGATCGCACGAGAAAAAAACCCCTCTAATATTTAAGACAAAAGATTTACTACAAGAAATTGGTTACAAAAGTGAGTGAAGAACTGAGAAGATGGGGTAATAAAGCACTTCAAAAACAGTAACAGCAGAAAACCATCACCTCCCCTTGAATATAGTTGAACAATGTTCTACCATTCTCTCAATTCATCTTTATATTCCTACTGTCTATCTCTGTTGTTGTAGGTCTTTCCTGTCTTGTTTCAGGCTAGTCAAATATTTTAATATTTCTTTGGGCATTTTAGCTATACTACATGCATTAGTTTTAAGAGTTGCTCTAGAGATTACACAAGTAACTTGTTACTATCTAATTGTAGGCAAAATTGTACTGCTGCCAGGAAACCAGTAGAAGTTTACAGCATTATAATTACATTTGGCAGCCCATACCATTCTTTGTACTATTGTTGACACAAATATCCATCTATATATGTCATGCAATGCATTGTTGTAATTTTTGTTTTAGACACTATGTGTCTTACATAAATTAAGAAATATTTACCATTTCTGGTATTCTTCCTTCCTAAAAATGAATTTTCATCTGTTGTCATTCCTACAGCCAGAGGAATGACTTTCCTCGTAACGCAGATCCGTTAATAACAAATTCTGTTTTCATTTATATGAAATCTCTATTCCATCTTGATTTTGAGGGATAGCTTTGATAGTTACAGAATTCTGATTACCAGTATTTTCCTTCTAGTTCTTTAAAGAACTTATATGCATTATCTTCTAGCCTTTTTGTCTCTAGTAAACAGACAGCTGCCATTTTGATCATTGTGCCATAGTATGCAATACCTCATTTTTTTCTGGCTGCTTTCAGTATTTTCTCTTTATCTTTAGGTTTCTAAAGTTTCTATATAATATAGTTAGTGTATCCATTAGCATTCCTGCATTTATAATCTAAAAAACTGACCACATATTTTAAAGGAAAAAAGAGTTATTTTCTTACAGGTTGGGGTTCAGTCCATGTGAGGCTGGGGGCCACGGATCTCAGAGCATGGTGGCAAAAAGTGAAGAGAGGCAGAGAGCATGGACTGTGCTCACATCACGGGGCCCAGAAAGAAAAGAATTCAAGCCAGGGGCTCCATAGATACATAAAACCTCCAAGGCCGTTCATCCAGGAACCACCTCCTACCAGTCACACCCCATCGCCTACTGGGTACCACCAGTACAATGAATTTCAATGGATTTATCCACTTCTGGGATTACCACCCCCCTGACTCAACTATATCAACCCTGAATATTAATAAATGAGCTCCTTAGGAGACAGTTTATATCTAACTATCACAGCTAGGTATAATGTTGTTGTTGTTGTTGTTGTTGTTGTTGTTGTTGTTGTTGTTGTTGTTATTGTTTTATCCCGTGTGAAGCTTACAGAGTTTCTTGGATCTGTTCATTGGTGTCTAGCATAAAATTTGAGACAAAAACAGCCAGGTTTGGTGGCCCATGTTAGTAATCCCAGTACTTGGGAGGCTGAGACAGAAGGATCACAGGTTTGAAGCCAGCCTCAGCAGCTTAGTGTGGCTCTCGGCAACTTAATGAGATCCTATTTCCAAATAAAATATAAAGTAGGGCTGGGGTGTACCCTGGAGGTAGAAGTCTCCTGGGTTCCATTTTCAGTACCACATAAAAAAATGAGACAAAAGAAAACCCATGATGAAAGTCATGAGAGATACCTTGGGCTCTCTTCTATATCTGTGGCTTTGCTTGACCATCCTACCCCATGTCTCCTGCTTCCAGTATCCAAGTAGGATGCATAATTCCATTCCTCTCTGCTTTTGCTTATGCTATGATCTCCACTAGAAATGCCCTTTCTTCCAACCCTTGATCAACTAGCCAAATCTTACCTATGCACTCAAGTCCAGTTAAAATGTCTCTATGACACTTTTCCATGAAACCCATGGCAGTGTGACGGCTCCTTCTTATGCAGAAAATGTGTCATTGCAATTATGTTTTTGCATACATTCATCCATTTGACTTTTCTCACTAGTTATAATTCTCTTACTCTCTTGGTGGTCCTTGTACCTAGCATGATCCCAAAGGCAACATATGTATTCAATTAATGTTTACAGGATGTTTCGATGAGTAAATAAGCTGACAATGATGTGGTGTTTCCAGTGCCCTTGGCAAGGAGACAATAAAATGACATTTATCCTCAAACTTTAACTTGATTATGAGTAGAACTGTTTAGATCTGAACTGAGGACAAGCGGACTCATGAAAAACCTTCACGGAAAGCTTTCAGGTAACTCATGGTTCTAAGCATAATTATGGAGGTTGGGCGAAGGGCACGAGAGGGTCTCATATAAACCTGGCATGCCTCGGTAGGGATGTGTCACTGAGCCACATCCTCAGCTCAAGAATGTGTGTTAAATCTGTGGTAAGGACGTGAAAATGGAAGCGGTCCTTCCTATGATATATTACCTCCCTAGTCATTATGAAATCATTTTGTATTCATTGTGATAACACCTATCATTAATGTACTCATTTGGCATTCATACGACTCTCTTATGCACTTCTATTGAAATTCTGCTGTAATTAACTATTAGTTAATGTTAATAGTAATGGATGTGTAAAATAATGGGCTACCAGACAGGGTCACTGACAGCAAAGAGATCAATGTATTCCGGCATGAGAGACATGAAAGCAATCCCTTTCAGCATGAAAGTTCCTGTGGTGTGTGATGGAGTTGGAGACATTATAAACTCAACAGGCGTGATGGGAAACCAAGAGCCCTGGTCATCCCTCTTTGGGAGAACTTGAAATGAATTTAAAAGAAAACTTTGACAACCTGGCATTTAACTCAACATTTTTCTTCCAGTTTATATGCAGATCAACTATGCCCTAAATTATCTATCTCTTATTTGCCCCATTTACAAGCCATATTTTTCTGTTAGATAGTAAATCTAATATAGCACTTTCTAAGCGATGCTCTGGAAAAGGGATCTGGGTACAATATTAAGATAAAATGTATACTCATCCTCCAATCAAAGAAGTGATGAACCTATTAGAAACAGTACTTTGGTAAAGGTGAGTTACTGAGCTGTACCTTCAAACAGGGTCATTTGAAATGCAAAATGAAGATCACACTCTGACCTTCATGGATTTATTAGTCTGGGTGCACCTCGGGAATTGCTGATGAAGATAGAGCTTTTTTTTTTTCCAGAATACACACAAATCCCTCTCAGACTGTAGCCCCTATTATTATCAATTTCAGTAGTTAAAGATTTGGCCTAATAGCTTCCTGGCTTTGAATGCCGATCTCTCGGCTCCAGCTCTGGTACCTGAGGTCCACAAAGATGAAGTTCCTCTTTCATGAACAGAGACCCCAGCAAGCAAAAAGGAGCCCAAATAGAAATAATCCTAGGACCACATAGCTATGGAAGGTCTGCAGCTCTGTGAAAGCTTGAACCCCAGAGGGCATGGTGGGTGCTTTGAGCATAGTAGATCTTGCCCACTATGGACCTCCCCTCACCTTTTATTCATGGGAATAAGTTAGACACATTCCCTGCATCTCCTTTAAGACTAGTAGGACTAGCCCATCCTGAAACACAAAACCATGAGATATGCACACAATGAAGCTTACTCAGCCACACAGAAGAACAAAATTATGTCGTTTGCAGGGAAATGGGTGGAACTGGGGAATATTATGCGAAATGAGATTAGTCAGTCACAAAAGGTAGAGAGTCCGATGTTTTCCCTAATATGTGGAAGCTAGGAAGAAAATGAGATATAGAGAGAACAGTTCAGGAATACCAACTCAAAGTGTGTTTACAAGCATTTAATAGCTAATAGAGGGATAATGGCATTCAGAGGATGCATTTGGGGTTCTTCCCCTTTTATTTGAATATAACTACAGAATTTGAAAATGTCACTACAGAGTCATGATATAGTTAAATTTTTAAAATCTTGGAAACACAGAAGCTCTTACCTGGGAGAAAACATTGTTTATTTTTTCTTCTGCATTAAGGGGAGTATGTTCCAATTCTCCACTTTCCAACTTGCAAGACAAGAGGAGGATGTCTTAAGAGCTGGTAAATGGCTTATCTTCCAGGCTCCATCCAGAACAATCTCTGCTGCCAAGGTAAACTTTTTCTGTCTGGAAGGGTTTGACCCTTTAGAAACTAAACATCATTGGCTGGGATACAAAACATGTAAGTCTAATATTAAACTTCACTTTATAGTACATAATCCCTTTAAAACAAGAAATTTTGAAGAATTTGTTTGGATTTGGGATAAAATTTACACCAGCATTATCTAACAAAACAGATATCCTATGCAAATTAATACCATAAATAGTATTTATGTCAAAGTTGAGGTTCTGTGGTTTCAATTCTTTTCTCTCTCCTTCCTCCATTCCTTCCTTCCTTCCTTCCTTCCTCCCTTCCTATTTGTGGCACTGGGGACTGAACCAAGGAGCATTCTACTTCCAAACTACACCCCTCAACCCTATTTTATTTTTTATTTTGAAACAGGGTCTTGCTAAGTTGCTGAGGCTGGCCTTCAACCTATGATCCTCCTATCTCCGCCTCCCAAAAACTGGGATTACATGTGTATACCACAATGCCTGGCTCTATAGTTTTAGTTTATTAAAAATTCACTTTTGAGCATTCAGAAGCAGTCTTTCCACACCATTTTCTGAAATGGAATGTTTGTGAGAGCAAAGGAGGTATTGGTGAAGAGTCTCCCCTAGGCAAGGACAACTGCAGCCCCAGAAGCCTCACGCAGCAGCAGTAACAGCAGCATCTCCCAGGATCTAGTTGGGTCATGCAACCCCAGAGCCATGGATCATGTCACTGATGGACATGTGAACTGTGGAGAGGGACCCTCTATCCTGACGGGGACAGTTTCTCCTCCACTAAGGCCTGCCATAAGGCAAGGCCGGTGCTGGGGCCACCGAGGCCGGGATCGGAGCCTGCTGAGTGGCGAAGCCGGTGCTGGGGCCTTGGAGAGTGGGATCAGAGCCTGCAATGCAGCATCCACAGAGAAATATCACAGAAAATAAAAAATTAGATGCTTTCCCAGTATGCAAAAACTAGGAAGAAATGGGTAATAGGAAATCTAGCGGAAGAAAGGGCTACCTATGGAGGAGCAATTAAGGTGACCTATCAGAGGGAATGGGATGGGGGAAGATGGAATCTCTTTAAAACACATGATGTACGTAAACAAATATATCAAAGTCAATCACTAAATCAAGCATGGGATTGAGGGAGAGGGAAGGAATGGGATGGGGATTGGATAAAGACTAATTGGATGATGTGTGCTAGGATATCCTCATAAGTCTCGTATTCCATGGAGATATTTGACTACAATGCACGAATAAAAATATATTAAATAAAAAAAGAAAAAATTAAATAAATAAAGTAAAATAAAAATGTCAAATGCTAAAAAGAAGAAAAAGGAGGAGGAAGAGGAGGAAAAGAAGAAGGAGAAGAAGGAGGAGGAGAAGGAGGAGCAGGAATAGGAGGAGGAAGAGGAGGAGGAGGGAGGAGGAGGAGGAGGAGGAGGAGGAGGAGGAGGAGGAGGAGAGAAATGCCTGTGACCCTCATGTGATTTCGAGTCATTAAACACAACTAAGAGCAAAGGTCTTACCTTGCCCTGTCAGGACGTATCTGGGGCTGTTGAAAGATCCACTGAACCTTCTGTTCCAGTTGCTTCCACAAATGGATTGGATAGCTTGCTTGGATATTTGAGATGAAGAGGGGTGCAGCTCCCATCATACCTCCATCCCTTTCCTACAGAGAAGCTTGTCCTTCTGCAGAGCCCAGCTAAGGCCAGTGTGCTAGGTGAGGAAGGGAGGCTGCCCACCCAGGCTGATGGCCAAATCCACCCAAGTGTACACCCTCACTGGGCAGTTCAGCCTCCTTCAGCAGTTTACGCCCCCAAGATTGTGACGTGGAACCATTAATAAGCAATAGCAGGGGGGTGTATTCCAATCCGGTCATAAAAACACAATCTTCATATTTGACCCACCACCAGTTTTACTCACAACTGATTCTGAAAAGTAACCTTCAGCACCGTCCTTTCGAGTAGCATCTCCAGATTCTATGCAGGGAAAGAAAGAGAATTCGTCTCCTTACAGATTCCACATGAACAAAATTAGCACAAAGCAAGCCTCTTTCCCCATTCCCACCTAGCTAATCATAATAACTTGGATTTTTCTTAATTATTCATAGTGTACTTCCTCTGCAATAACGAGCTTTTCAATACAGGAGGCTCCAAACTGTAGCTGATGAATTATTTTACTGGATGAGAATACTCAAAAAGACAAAAGTGAGAATAAAAATAAGAAATGCGCAAACACCCTCCCTGCCTTTGAGGCTCAGAGAGGTCTCTGCTACATGTTGCTAAAAATCGCAGGGACACGTTATTTGGAAGACTACTGATGACATTTCTGTTTCTTTGTCATGGGTATACATGACATTTCTACAATTGAATCTAAATGGAAGATCAGATGTAACTATGAGACCCTGTGTGCATTTTTGAGGCTAACATTAGACTCCACACTTGGTTGCATCAGAAACCAAGCCATTTCTGACCCACTTTTTTCTAAAATAAAGAGAAAGTCCCCAGTGCTATCTGAACTTGTCTTGGAATGAGCAAAGGTGACGTTCAGGACATCTGCTAATCACAGTTTGGCGCACATGCACAAGGCTGTCTGCTTCAGATATTCTTGCAGATTCCAGAGATAAGAGCCTAGGAACATCGTGAACATAGAGAAAGACTGTTTTCCTCAGGACCTGTATTTATGACCCTGGAGAAGCCTCTGACTATGACTCGTGATCATAAATCCCCAACGCCAGCCAGGGCTGGACTCGCCCCGGATTTAGTTGTGCTGCCTTTGGAATCCACGTTATTTCACGTTCATTGTCCAGGCTCCTGCTTTCTGAATTGGCATTGGGATGGTTGTTTCCTCAAATCCTCTGTTGAGCGGTGAAGACATGGACAACCGGGATGAAGAGCCCCCTGATAGTGTGCCTTGCTATCCTCCATCTGGCCCTTCCTTCACCATTGACACAATGGATACACAATCAGGCAAAGGGGCCTCAAATAAGACCTCTCCTTCCAGGACTCAAATTCTGCAAGCTACCTCCTTCTGACCAGCTTCTAGTTTTTTTTCTAAACGTACCAGAGTGCCCAGGGATTGCATATAGGAGCAAGCGCAGAGCAACAGTGTTTCGGGTCAGGCTGATAGTGAGGGCACAGGATTATTTCACTGCCCTTGGTATTCCCATCCCCCCAATACACACACACACACACACACACACACACACACACACACACACACACACACGAGATTCATTGCTGATTGCTGGCTGGAGCCTTCGCTGGCACATGGCAATTCCAAAGCTGCAGGGATGCTAGATGCTGGGCTAAAGGAGCCTGCTGCAGTAATCAGGGCAGGTCCACAGGGAACCTGCTGGGGAGGGGCGAGGAGGGTGTAGCCATCACCCCAGAGAAGGGCACACACCTCCACCTGCCACCGGTTGAGATATCACATAACAGGAGCAGCTGTCCAGGGACAGCAGAGATGAGCGCAGTGCACCTGTTTGCAGCACGCTTCATTATCATCAATATCCGTGTAGTCATTACAGGTAGAGCACTGATAAAATACAGCCTAGCGGGGAGGACATGCCTCCCTTTGATTTGGGGAGTTTCATGTTTGTCTGGACTCATTAGAAGCCAGTGGCCAGCGGCAGTGGCCTCTCAGAGAAAAGTCTTGATTATCTTATGTGGTCAGACCCTGACTTTTTCCTGATATTTTTATCAGATGGTATTTTCATTTTATCAGGTGAACTTTTTTCCCTCTAATCCCCGTGTTGCCTCCTGATGGTTTTGTAAGCCGTGCAGTTGGCTGGTCCGTTGACCGATGGTCCTGCATCTATTTTATCATTATTCTCTCTACTGAGCCTCCTTCAGTGAGAGAGGCTGGACACATGGCCGGTGGGTCAGATCACTGAGAAATGCACAGGTTTCTGGGGTGTTGACATCTCATTGCTTCTCCTGAGTGTTAGTCTGTCTGGCCCACACACATCAGCTACACGGGACAGCACAGGGTCACATGGCAGCCAGGTCTTTCAACCCTCGAACGCTTGTCAGCCAGAATGCCAGAAGGGCTCAATGTGGAAGTTCCAAAATTATTGGCAAAAGTTGTTTTTGTTTTTGTTCTAAGAATTTCTGTGACTCTGCTTGCTACAAAAACAAGAGAGAACAACAAGCATGCTTTATCAGCTAGACAAATGCTAATTTATCAGGGCTGGTCAGAAGATGGCAAAGCATGCTGGGACAAGCAGGGAGACGGATGAAGGGCAGATCCCATCTCTCCACGGGGATGGTGCCCAGTGCCAGGCTGAGCCGCAGTCTCCACAGTGACCCGCCTGTTCAAAGGCCAATTCCAAGAGACATTTCTGACAGTGAGGCAGATCAGACATTGGAATGTCAACCTGGATAATCAGGGACCTTTCCCTCTCTGGAATGAAATAATCTCAGGATGCCCTTCCTGCCCTTCCTCTCCAAATATCTTCCTCTCTCTTTCTCAGACAAGTGGATCCATTACATGGGCAGGGGGAATGGGGATAACCTGGAACTGAGTCCTGTGCGCACATTCCCTACGGGAAATGATGCCAAGGTGCCACAGTAGATCTTTCCCCTCCAGAAACGAAGCCAGAAGTGAGCTGACCCAGCCCATCTGTACGAAAGGCAAAAGATGTTTACTCAAGCCAAAGACTAGGCAACGCTGGCGTGAGAGGGGGGTTTCTAGTCTCAGAAACGGTCCTGCTGACAAATTGTTTAAATGATTGATTTGAACGCTCCCCCTCTCCGCAGCAGCAACGGGAAGGTCTGTGAAGTTTCCAGTCAAAATGGCTCATGAATGGGTAATCACAACAACCCTAACAGTCTTTTGATTTCCTGACAGATCCGTGGAACGCGTGAATTCCGCATGATTGATGGCTGTTGACTGACAGTGGGTTTTGTGGAATAATGAGTAGAGTCCCAGATGGCAAGCCACTCACAGCACAAATGAAACACCCTACCCAAGAGGTAGGGTGTACACAGGCATGCTTAGGGAGCCCCAGTCCCAGAGCCACACTGACAGATCCAACTGGACCTGTCGAGACAGTGGGGTGATTCCATCAGCCACCGGGCAGTGAAGGGCGTTTGTCCTTCCTCCTCTTCCATTTTGCATCCCCAGGCCCATACCCAGCTCTCAGGTAGGAACATTACAGGCCTTGTCTCACGGGCCTGGTCTCCCGTGACTCTGGGGCAGGAAGGGGGGCTCTTGGCACAGTAACCGCAGTGACGTTCAGGAAATCCAGCACTAAATTCAAATCGCACTAAATTATGTGCTTGGAAAAAAATATCAAAATTCATCAATAACCCCAGTGAAGAATAAGACCCTGTGCACCTCTCGGACCCAGAGTGAACAGGAGAAGAAAGCAAGTCCTGTGGCTTCCATGCCCTTCAGAAAAGAGGGGAGGAGTGGCTAGAAATCTGGAAGACTTCTTGCAGAGGTCACTAGAAAGTCGGGCTTGATTTAATTGACACACAATGTTATCTTTGTCCTATTTTGGAACCCAGCTGATGGGTTCCAAACTCATGGGCTGCAAAGAGGATGGTGGGAGGGAGTCAGTCTGGAGTTGAGCTCCCTTCCTAGACCCCAAGCAAGTTCCCAGGATACAGCCTTGTCTACAGGGAGTGGCTGAAACCCTCTGTTTGCAGAGAGGGACCTTAACAACGTGGCCACCAACAGCAAGGTAGTGCAGACACAGTTACTCTCAAAGTAGAATGGGCTGGAAGGGCGCACATCCAGGAGCAGGTTTTCCTGAAATGGTTCTGAGATTTGTGCAGGCAGGAAAGCCTGACAGCAGTGTCCATCATGGTATTTGTTGACCTCTTAGTACAGGTGCCCATGAAAGCAAAGTACTTACAGACTGCTCCCAGCTCTCATCCAAGCAGCAGAGAGATGGGCACAGACACTTAGAGACCTGTAGCTACTTGCCTCATACTCAATCCCCTTCATTTGTATCTATAGAAAAGCCAACGTCCTTTCCACAGCATGTGTCTCCAAAGATCAACACATAGCCTTGGGTACAAAGATGGGAGTTAGGGGGAACTGGTCCCCAGGACAGTGGCATGAGAATTTCCTGGGACTGGGCCCTTGCAGCCTGCTAACAGGACAGGCCCCACTACCCCAGCATCACCAAGACTGGGATAGGAGGGTGACTGGGCAAGGGGGAGAGACTAATTCCATTTACCCAAAGAACTCAGGTCAGAGGTTTAAGTTCTCAAGTCTGGAGTTATCCTGGAGCCTGAGCAATTCAGGCACCATGACGGGAGTGGCCCTGGTTCTAGGAAGAACACCGCAGCCCAGTGCTAGGCAGGACCACAAACCTGCGATGGCTCCTGGCGGATGGTTTTCAGTAACTTTACCAATGTGCGTCTTAAAAGCAAGGACTTCCCTGATGTAAAAATAGTAAAAATAGATGTGCAGACAATCTTTAGAATATCTGCCAGCTTTGGCTTCAGTAACTTACGTGGATGTTGTCTCTTTAGCACTCTGGATCTGGGAAGAGCGTCACTACTTTCTCCACAGATGGAAGGTAATGGAAGGAGGGATGAGGTCTGCAAGGGACATAAGGACGACTGTCCCACAGCCGAGAGCAGTGCGAGGCCAGGAGACTCAGACTGAGGCTGCCTCGCTGGCCGTGGGGCTGCTCGTGTTGCTGTGGCTGCGTGTCCTCGTGTGTAAGACTGGAAGAAGGCGCACACCCCCACCCACGGCTGTGCAGAGTCTGGCCCCGAGGTGCTACCTCGGGTGAGCGTAGTAGACACTGGCTCCTGGTGCTCTCATGAACCGCTGGGTCCAATTCAGTTTCCTCTGCAGTATGGAGAGACCCTGCCCGTCTACAGTTTAAAGCTCAAGAGAATCTCTCCACGTCTTTATAAATCCAGAGTCTCCATGGCCTCTTTCACTTCATTGACAAGTCTGCCTGTCGTTGGCCTCCCCAGGCTCAGGACACAAGAAGCAGAGGAGTGTCCAGGCCCAATTAAAAGGGCTCGGCGGCTTTGCGTTGTTCCAGGACTTCCAACCCAGGTGACAAGGGAGTGAGCCAGTGCCCCTGGGAGGCAGTTTCAGTTTTCCAGTAGGATTTAGGCCATCCTGAACTCTTGTGTGCACATGCTTGTGTGTGCCTGTGCGTGTCCATACGTGCACACTGGGGGAGAATGAGCAGAAGAGGGGATGGGCGCTCAAAATCTTGGAAGATTCCCCTTTCACCCTCTTCAAGATGGCAGGAGGCCCTCCATCCCTCCGGGCCCAGCAGACCCATCCCCTGGGCAGCGCTGTCTTTTCATTGAATGTATCACCTCCGTGTATGCCGTGCTCTGTGCTTATCTGGCACATTTTAATTGCTGTTCCCTCCTCTGGATGGGATCTCCTGGAGTGCAGGAATCTCTGCCCGGAGTGATGCTTGGGGCAGGGAAATGCTCAGTGCACACTTGGCAAGGAAGTCCAGTGAACTGTGGTCCATCCCCCCAAGTCACGGGGCAGTGCATTCATTCAGCAGACGTCTGTAGAGCATCCACCATGGGTCAGGTACTGAGTCGGGATGTAGAAATAGAGCCCTCTCGTAGGACCATCACAGCTGCATCGTAGGGGTGCTGCTGCAAATGCTGTCAGGAGGAGAACTGGTCCCACCAGTCTCTGCTCCCCTTTGACTGTGAAGTGGGAGTTAAGACAGAGAGGTGAGCAGCCTAGATGGTGCCAGGGGCGGTAGCTGAGCGCCGCCTCCAAGGTCTTTGCACATGAAACTGCTGAATGGGAGGGGGTGACGGAGCTGGCCTCCAGGACTGCAAGCAAAGGAAGGGCACATGTGAAGGAACAAGTCAAAGGCACATGGAGCCAGGAGCCACATGGGTGAGTACTGCTGGGAATTCAAAAGGGCGGGGGCCACAAAATGATAAGACAAGGCAACAAAATCAGCCATGGGACCAAGGACTCACATGGAAGTAGGCTGCCAGAGCCAGGCATGGCGGTGCTGTCTGCAAGCTCAGCTCTTAGGAGGCTGAGACAGGAAGGCTGCAGGTTCAAGGCCAGCTTCAGCAATTTAGTGAGACCCTGTTTAGAAATGAAAAAGAACTTTAAAAAGAGGGGTAGGGGTATTGGTCAGTAGTACAGTAGCCCTGGATTCCATCTCCCAAACACACGCGCACACACACGCACACATACACACACATGCACACATGTACATGCACATACACATGTACACACGCGCACACACATGCACACGCACATGCACACACATGCACATGCACATGTACGCACGCGCACGCGCACACACATGCACACACATGTACACACACACACATGCACACACCAGGTGCAGTACAGATACAAACCCCAAAGGGAAAAAACCTTTGGCAAGATAAGTTAATCCAGTCCAGGGAGAGTAAGAGAGTTTTCTTGTTTAGCAAGGAGAGCGGATGGATATGGGCGGCATGAGCTCCAGCGCACAGTGGCCTCCCAAAAGAGACACTCTGGGAATGGAAAAGATAGCAATCTGAAGCGTTCCAACCTTCAGGGTAGGAGCCTGCCTTTGTTGTACGCTGAGCTGCATTTAATCAATATTTATTCCAGCATTATTAGCTGTAAGAATGATAATAGGAAAAAAGCGTCATGTAAATATAAAGTCTTATTATAGCTAGCAAATTGGATTCATAAGCTGATTAATTTGAAATCTGTTTGGATTTCCTTTGGATTATATTGCCAAGTTTCTGAGTGTGCAGTTTGAACTGGTGACTTTCAAAATTGATGCTGAGGGCAAGAGACAGTGCTAATTAGTGCATGAGCTTTTCACATCTGAAAATCTGGGAATGAGTCCTTCTTGGGTCAAAAGTGAAAATGAGCTTGGTTCTCTCACTCTGATCCCTGTTGACATTGTCGTCAGCACAAAACTATCATATTATTTGGCACAGCCAGCAGGTCGCGTCAAGAAAGCCTGCAACCCCAAGCTGTGGGTCATGGTGGCCGACCCGGGGCATACTGCAGCAGGAAGGGGAGTTTGCAGGAAGCAGCCACACTACGTCACAGCACAAACCAGTGGCCTTTGCCCTCTGACTTCAAGTGCAGGAAAGTGATAGGGGCCGATTTTAAGGAGAAAAAAGGAAGGAATTAATGATGCATAACCTATCGAACAGACAGTAGTGCTATCTATTCTGTTTCACTACTTGTGTATCATGTCTTTGATTGTGCCCTACGATCTTAAGTCACTCACCTTGAAATTGTGCTCTTCCTGTCTCAGCCTCCCAAGTACCAGGATTACAGGTATGCACCAACACTCCTGGCACCCTATCCTAATTCTTAATGAGTAAAATGTCTCCTTCAAGTTCAGATGAAAGTTCGTAAATCTCATTTTCAATCATGAAATTGAGACAAGTTTGATACCAAACTCTGGCCCATAGACCCAGGGGCCATTTGTACTCCACAAACCAAACACAGGAATCTACTTGAAACCTGAACTAGTGACAGTAATTTTCTTACTTCTAGCTCTTGAGTGCTTTAGGTGAGAGAACAACCAAGTTTTCTGACATGCCATCTCAGAGAGAGCAGGCGGAGGAAAAAAGCCAGAGAGACTGTGGAGTGTGGACACGTAGAGATGAAGCAGCCCCTCCACTCCCGGCTGTCACGTTCTTCCTCAATGGTCCTTTGTGAGTAAGCCAGGGTCATACCCGTGACCCTGTTGCTCTGAAGTTAAACATGCCCGCTCTGTCAAAGGCCAGTTCACCCACTCTGGGAAATGCTGACTTACTAGCAGGACACTTTAACACAGTTTCCTTATCTCTATCAGCCTTCTTGTAGTTCACCTGGGTAAATGCAGTATGTCCCCGCACACACTCAAGAATTACATTTGTCACCACGTGAAGGGAACAACTTAACATCCGATCCCCAGTGAGTAAGTACAATTGTTTACTAGGGGGATGTCCTGGAAATTTCTTATTTCATTCACAGAGTATGTATGGCCTTCTGAAATTTTACATTGGGATCTTTATTATGTATGCAGCTGGAATTAATGTTTTCTAATTCATTCCTTTAAAAAGCAAAAATTGTTTTGAATCTACTGTGCAGTAATTGCCTGATCCTTTTGAAAAAATGCCAGGGGGTATACCACTAAATAACCATTGCTTCCTTCCAAGTACACGTATTGCTGTGTTTGAAGAATGTCCTTGCTCAGAACAGAGGGAAATCCTCTGCCCACGAGCTTTCAGACCCACGGCAATTGCCCACTGCAAATCACCTCTCATAAGTCCCAGAACTGAGCTTTCTGCTTTTGTCCTCTCCGCACCAGAGGCTCTTTCTCCATACGCCTCTTGGTTATATTGACCCATCTCGTAGACTGTGACCGGAGTGTAGACTGTGACCAGAGCTGCACCTTCCTCTCCCCCTCGCCCTCCTCTCTAGCCTCCCCCTCTCCTTCTTACTTGTCTTTATCTTGTATATTGCACATGAGCCGTGACCTATCGTGATAAGTTTTGCGTAAATAAGTGAAAATTCAATTCGTCCTAAAACGCTAAAGAGCACTTTAAGAATTCTAGGCAGAGATGTGACGAAATGTGTTTTTCCTTCCTACCTAAACCTGGGAGTGACAGAAAGTAACTCATTTGTTCTTTCTTTTATCGAATAATCTATTGAAAAAATACCTACTGAAAATCTATTGCGTTCAGGGCACGTAAGTATCCAGTGATGGGTGATACAGAAGTTCTCCTTCCCCGATTGAGTTCATTAAGTAGTCACAGAGAAAATCAGGCAAAGAATCACTCAAACACCTGGCAAGCATGTGGCTCAGGCCATTCAGACACAATGGGCGAGGTGGACTAAAGATTTCTTAATGGTTCGCTGAGTATCACCTGTGCACTGGGGATTACACTGGACACGAACATTGAGCCCTAGTAAAGCCTTTCTGACAACACATCACAGCCTTAAGCCTCACAGGACACAGGCATGACAACTTGCTACATGCCACGCAGCTCCTGAGAGAGTGACACCTCATTACAGGAAAAGATCTGGACTGTTTCCTGGTTATTCCTACACCGGTGTTTTTACTGCTTTGGGGAACTTCAAGAGAGGATTTTGGAATGAAGGAATAGCTGGTGTGTAAATAGCACAATTCCTTCTCCTTCCTGGCTTGTGTTCAGGTCTAGAAATGGACATAAAGTCTCGTCATCTCTGACTTGGTACCTTTGATAGTAAGTCTCTAAAAACACATCACAAACTGATGTGCAAAGAATCATCCATCAAAACTCATCAGGAATCTTTCACTGACCAGAAATTTAAAAATTAACTATTTGTTTGACTGACCCAAAACATGAAGCGTGTGTGTGTGTGTGTGTGTGTGTGTGTGTGTGTGTGAGAGAGAGAGAGAGAGAGAGAGAGAGAGAGAGAGAGAGAGAGAGCATGCATATGCACTGAAGTGATTCTCTGTGCAAATACAACCTAAAAAATAAGTTAAATAGTGACAGGGACATGCTGTCTTATGTTTTTATTTAACATTTTTTGTGGTACTGGGGGTGGAACCCAGGGGCTTTTCTACCTCCAGGCTATACTCTCAGACCTATTTTATATTTTATTTGGAAACAAGGTCTCACTAAGTTGCTGAGAGCCTCACTAAGTAGCTGAGGCTGGCTTCAAACCTACACGATCCTCCTGTCTCAGCCTCCCAAGCGCTGGGATTATAAGTGTGCGCCACCACGCCCAGCCTTTATTTAACATTTTAAGAACACAATTCTGGATGATGCTATCTGAAAATCTTCAAGCGTTTTCATGTTGCATCAATGTCAGGAGAGAAGGGGAAAGGTGGTCACAGAGCAGAATCTAGGACTTGGTTTAATTCTGGTCCTGATGCTTACAGATGCTTACCTGTTATTTGACCCTGAGAAATGCTACCCATTCAACCTGAAAATTTGAGCTTAGCAAAGACCCTAGTCACTTCTTGAGTGCACTGTGCAAGGACATGTACTAACACTTCTGAACTTCCAGGGGACTTGGAGAAAATGCAGAACAGAGCGATAGAAACAATAGAAAAAATTCAGAAAAAGACAGACTCGACTCCTGAAGCAATGGCTGGAGGAAGACAATCAAGATAATCCAGGCTCAGAAAGAACACCAAGGAATGAGTGAATGGTAATAGTATTGTGAGAGGTCTCTCTCTCTCTCTCTCTCTCTCTCTCTCTCTCTCTCTCTCTCTCTCTCTCTCTCTCCCCCTGCCTTCTCCTGCTCTCTCCCAACACTAACCAATAAGAAAATGCCTTGTCCTTAGCTATCACTCAACTCCTCCCAACTCAACCAAACTATTAGCCTCGTGGCTTCGTGGGACCCTGAGTCAAGGTTACCTACGTGAAGGTTGCCTCGTCTCCCACCTTAAACTCCCTTCAACCTCTGTATGCCTCGTGACATTGATCTGAAAATCCCCAACCTTCTATCCAATTTCCTGGCTTCTGGGCCATCTAGAATTGTTCAAATAAAATACAAAACTGTGCAGACTTGTCATATGACAAAATTCACGTTAACCTAAAAGCAATCCCCATGTTTTCTACTTTATATTGTTGTAGCTTTTTCAACAAGGGCCTGACCTCAGACTTAACTGAAAATATACAGACCATGGAGGCCACAGATACAGAGAGAGGAATCCAGAGAGAGGGGCCTGGGGACAACTAAGAAATGTCAGCGTAGTCATCACAAGACTAACTCATTCCAAAGCAGGGTAAGGATGAGAGACGCTGGGCTCAGAGCCTTTACCGAAACTCACAATTCAGATCCAGCAACTTGAGCACTGCAGAAAGGACTAGAAGCCAATAAAAGAACTAGGAGAGATTGGAGAAACCCCAGTAGGGAATATTAGCACTGAAGTTAGCATGCAATTATTTAAGGAATGCCATGGTGAAGATCTGGACCTACTCTCACCAAACAAGAAGTATTCTCCTTCTCCATCACTCAACATCTAACAAATCAGTCAGAACAGTAAACAGGCTGACAGAGAGGGGCTGAGCACACCACATTCCACATAATGAAAACCAGCAATCAGACAGGAGAGGTTCCATCTTTTTATCTCCACGGTTCCCAGCCAAGCAAAGCGGGCTGTTCTTCCAGGTCTTCGTCAGCCATTGCTCATCAATAATTATTACAAGCCCAGTGAAAGCCGACCTGAACCAGAAATGGCATCAAAACTTGGCCCTGCGCTACTTATTCAAGATGTCAAGGACAGAGCATGGCTGTTTCAGCAGGAAGGAATTGGCAAGTAGAGACTGGGACTGGGAATCATAAATCTAGGCCTTACAAATCAGGACCTTTATGCAGTCAATCAATGCTTACCAAACTTCAGCCTGTTTAAGAATGATGGTCACTCGCTCGTGAGCCCCAGCCCTTCCGTTCAGACCTCCTGACTTATCCATCTGAATTATCAATCAGTACCTAGGTGATTCCAAGTTATCGACAATGTGACAGTGAGCTTCCTGTCACTGGTTGACGAATCCAAGAATAGATGGGAATTCACGCCAGCCTGGAGAGCTACACTGAAGCGTAAGTGCTGGTTCAGTAATACCAGTCCCCAAACTCCAGCGTCTAAGAAATCTGCAGCAGCAACTGTGCCTCAGTGCCGGTAGCCCTCGTGGCTGTTTCCAGGATGATAGCGTCTATCTCCTTAGCAATGCTGCTGGGTTCATGAGTGATCCCTTAACGAGTCTGGGTTGACACAGCACTTTGAGATCATCAAACAGTGCTGATCTGGAATGCCTGTCACACCGCCTCGTCTGTAAGATCAGTTCAAATTAATTTTCACATATCATGAAGAAACATGGTGATCAGAGGAGAACTCAGGCCAACCAGAATCCCATCCCGGCCATGTCTGAAGTTCACACATGACTCATCCTGCTGGGGTCATTCCTAGAGGACGTGAGGAGGCTCCCCCCGCCAGACTACTTCTGGCAGGAATGGGTTAATCTCGTAACCTTTTCTGCTCTTGTTCCGGGCCCTGGCTTGTCAAAGGGCTGGATAAACACACTGCTCTTTCCCGTCATGTTTCACTTTTCGCCGCTTGTGTTCCTGTCTCAAGGTTGTCACAAGAATTGATAAACTTCAGGCTGTTTTTCTCGTCCTCATTACAATCTTAAGGTTGTTGTGAGAGTAAATTGATGCCATGCCACTTTTTGTCCTCATTACGGTCTTCGTTGTGAGAACAGCTTCATTCGGAGCCATTTTTGTTCCCTCGCTCTTGCATCATGGGAAAAGAGGTTCTTCAGTGGAAAGGACAAGACAGCGTCTCGGGGACCCGCCCCTCTTCCGAAGCAACACGTGAAAACCAGTAGCTGCACTGGAAACGTTCCGGTGATATGAAAAGGCACATTTTCCAAACACGAGACGCTCCCTAATGCAGGAACTGCCCCCAAATCTGTTTTATTTTCCATATTGAGAAACCATGCTCATGGTTCTAACGAACTCAACCTCCCTCCATGAAGGCCGACAGGGAAATGTTCCTTAAATACTGGATGGAGCACTTGGTGTCAGCACTCAGGGGGACGTAAGTCTTCACTAGCACCACAGGCTGAGGTTAGTGAGGGTCACTCTCCTAGCTTCCAGGAGCCTGCTGTATCCAAGATGCCTGTGCAGAATTTAAGAAAAGCTCCAGATGGTCAGTGGGCAAAGATGCACAAATAAGGAAGCAGGATGGGATTTAGGGGTGGATTGCCCAGGGATGGATTACATCAATTGTTTTTGTTCATCTCTTTGACCAAAAGCAAATGAAGGAATCAATTTTTATCTACTGACATTTATCCACTGATATTTTTTACGTAAAATTCATGGGTTAGTTGACTGAATTATTATACATCACAAGCTGGAGAGACAGGAAGAAGACTGCCTAAAGAAAATCTAAACAAGAGGATATGGTGTGTTTAATAAATAGGAGTTTGAGGACCTCAGGACTGCATAGAAATACACAAGCTTTACATTCTCTAACAGAGAAAGAACAACCCATAAAGTCGATTCATTCATATAGTCAGGCACCTGGATAAAAAAATTCATGACTGAGACTGGAAGCAACGCCCATGTCCACCACTGGTAATTGTGGTGGATCCATACAATGGAAGACTATTCAACCATGAAAATGAGTTGTCAACAAATTCTCTATGAATGGACCTCACAGACATTATGCCAGTGACTAAAGACCACATGTTGTGGTTCCATGTGTGTGAATGTTCTGAAAAGGCAAATCTATAAAGACAGAAAGACAGCCGGGCGCGGTGGGCACGCTTGTAATCACAGCATTCGGGAGGCTGAGACTGGAGGATCTCAGTTCGCAGACAGCCTCAGCCACTTAGTGAGGCCCTTTGCAACTCAGTGAGATCCTGTTTCAAAATTAGGAATAAAAAATAGGGCCCGGGCTGTAGCTCGGAGGTAGAATGCTCCTAGGTTCCATCCCTAGTACCACACACACACACACACACACACACACACACACACACACACAAAGGTAGAGTAGTGGTTGCACAGTGCTGGGGGGAGAAATTAGGGAATGACTGTTAATGGGTATAGTTTCTTTGGGGATCAGTGGAAATGCTCTGCAGTTATATTTTGGTGATGATTGTACAATTATGCACATTCACTAAAATTCATTGAGTTATAGTTAACACGGGTAACTTTTATGGAATGCAAGTTATATACCAGCCAAACTTTTCTTTAAGTTAGCAATTTGAAATATTTTTCCCATTAGACTGTAGATTGGGGAAGGGGTGCACAAGAATCGATGGTTCTGGGGGAGTTGTTTTCTGGTACTGGGGATTGAAAGCAGGGACATTCTACCTCCAAGCTACACCCTTGTTCCTTTCATTTATCTATTTTTTCAAACAGGTTCTTGCTAGGTTGATGAGGGTCTTGCTAGGTTGATGAGGTTGGTCTTGAACCTGCAAACCTCCTGTCTCAACCTCCATAGTACTGGGATCATAGGCAAGGGCCACCATCCCTAGCTTCATTTTTGTTGTTGTTGTTGTTGTTGTTGTTTTTAAGCAAATAATATCAATCTTGTCGACATTTGCCATGTGGAGACATCAGAATAAGGACATGGAATACTCAGTGAGATACAGTTTACTGACTCATTAGTGAGTAGTGGATGAATGGGAAGAGGTACAAGTAACAGAAGAACAGTTACAGGGAAGGAAATATCAAGACTTTTCAAGTTAAATTCAATGAAATTTCATTTTCCAGGAAATGTCCTTCCTGGAAGAAGGACATTTTATTCTACCTCCTGATAAAGTGACCTCATCCCACTTAAGGTAACCTTGAGATTCTTAGGCCAGACACCCAGCAACTGGACAAAGAACTGGGATTCCTCCAGGGATAAGTTTCTCTGTTTCCACAGACACCGCTTGTGTGAGCAAGGGAAATCAATCGCACATGGAGACGAAGCAGATATCCTTTCAGAAACCCCAGACAAAGCCGGGCGCGGTGGGCACGCTTGTAATCCCAGCAGTTGGGAGGCTGAGACTGGAGAATCGCGGTTCGCGGACAGCCTCAGCTACTTAGTGAGGCCCTCTGCAATTCAGTGAGACCAGGTTTCAAAATAAAGAATAAAAAATAGGGCAGGGGATGTAGCTCGGATGTCAAATACCCCTGGGTTCCATCCCCAGACCTAACAAAAATAAAAAGAATAAAAAATAGAGCTAGGGATGTAGCTCAGAGGTAGAATGCCCTGAATTCCATTTCCAGAACTGAAGAAAGAAAAAAAAAAAGAAAAAAAGAAGGAAGGAAGGGAAGGGAAGGAAGGAAGGAAATAAATCCCAAACAAGAGGAAGAAACCCAAAGTAAGTTCTAAAAATGTGGGAAAGAATAAAAGGAAATGGTAATTAGCCAAAGGAAATAGAGACAAAGAAGAAGGGGGTGCGAGGGCCTGAGAAAGAGGTAGAGGGTCCTAACTCAGTATTGAATAACTGCGATAATGCAAATGGCACATGCAACATTAATCTGAAATTCCCAATTGATTCTGTAAAATATAAGTGCAAACCAACTTAAGATAATATCATGTTTGGTTCAATTTGTTTCAACAAGAGTGAAAAATAAATGCAAATTATTGAGGGGGAAAAAAAAAGAAAGAAAGTGGTAGAGGGTCTGGACAGGGCTGCGGTGGGATTCTATGAGGGTCCTAACCAGTCACTGCATACTCCATGAGGCTGGACCATATCACTGGGCTAATGCCCATGAGGCCAGGAACAGTGTCAGTACAGGCAAACCTGATAGACACTCTGGAGTGTTCTTGCAGGGCGAGGAGCTACCAGGTGGGAGTGGACACCTGCGAGTTCTATGTCAACATGCCAGCTATGATGGACCCAGAGGCACACCCTTCCCCAGTGCTTGTCCAGTATGGTCTGCAGATTCAGGCTCTCTCCCTTCCTCCTCTCCTGCCCCAGAGCAAAAGGCCCAAAGCGGGGTGTGAGGGAGTCCCTCCCCGAGCTGAGTGTTCTCAGAGTGCCTCAGACTGTTTTACTCTGATGTCTCAGAGCAACTGTGCACCTGGAGGCATCTTGTGTACCACACTGCTAAGCTCAGCCTGGTGGGTGGCACGCACCTGTAATCCTAGTTCTTGGGAGGCTGAGACAGGATCACAATTTGAGGCCAGTTTCAGCAACTTAGGGGGACTCTCAACCTAGTGAGCCCCTATTTCAAGACAAAAAAAATAAAGTAAAATAAAATAAAGGGCCAGGGATATAGAGCTTGGAGGTTGAATGCCCCTGGGTTCAATTTCCAGTATACTCAGAGAAAAAAGAAAACTTGTTAAGCCCTTTGTGCCTCGGAAGGGCCTTGTGGCCTCCTGGGGGTTCTACCACACAGCCTTCTTCCCCGTCACCCATGGCTCTCCTCCCTCTTGTGCCTTTTAGAAGGCCACCCTCTTCCTGACAAGGCAGAGGCTCTGCCCTGGTCTCAGCCTGGAGCCTGCGACATGAGTCAGTCTACAGCCAAGAGATGCTCTAATATCAGTGGTAGATAAATCCCAGCTAGATGCAGAGGCCCCTGACAACCTGATCACTGAAACTCTGTCAAGTAACCCCTAATTTTGAAGCAAGTGGTTAATTCCCAGCAAATTGATTTATGCACTGTTTGAGGGTTGGCGAGTTGTGTCGCTCAGCTGTTATTACCAGGAACTCAACTCTGCCTATTCATTTAGAGTACTGACTGAACCCAGAGCATCTCCCAAGAAAATCTCCTTCGTCAGCACATCTAGAATTTGCTAATTAAGTCAGCGATGACATTATTCAGTCTCTCTCTCAAAAAAGGACAGTCCCTCCCCCAACCACCATGCCCTTTCTTTCTCCCTCTCTCTCCTTCCCCCCTCTCTCTAATTCTCTCCAATTCTGAGTTTTTCAAGCAGGAAGACGCTCCAAGTTAAATTAGTCTTTACTGAGCTTTATTTTGTGTGAAAATAACAGGAAACCCCAAGAAACATCTCTGTATTCAATTAGGAATAAAAGCCCACACAGGTCTTCTTTAAGTGCACACAAATTAGCACACCCCCAGAAGACTAAGCACACACCAGCTCATGTACACATGCAGAACACGGCCAACAGAGTCACCTTTAGAACAGAATGACAACCACCTGTGGGGCGTGGTGGCCTATGCCTGTGATTCCAGTACTTTGGCGGCTGAGACAAGAGGATAAAAGGCTCAAGGCCAGCCTCAGCAACTTAGCAAGATGCTGCTTCAAAATTAAAGAAGGGCTGGGGTGTCGCTCAGAGGCGGAATGTCCCTCGGTTCAATCCCCGGTACCAAAAAAAAAAAAAAAAAAAAAAAAAAAAAAAGAAAGAAAAGGAAAATATAATCCCACATATCTTTGAAGCTGGCTCCTCCATCAAATACTGAAGTATGGATTTCGTTAAAATGATGGGCTCAGCACACACCACATTCATTGTCTGTCTCATTCCAGCTGAAGTGAACTCTGAGGGTAAGGAAGGACAGACTCTCCCTGGGGCTCTATAATTATGGGCCCACAAGATGCTTCTCCTTGGAGTCCAAGTCCTAAGGAATTGCAGAAGGACTGGACTTAGCCATTTTGCACATTTGGGAAGTTTTAGGTCACATTTTTCTTAAATTGCAATTTTCTTTTCCAATTCATAGAAATTAAAAAGTAAAACCAGGGCAGGGAAATTTGGACACTCATTCTCCTGTTTTAGTGATGACCTAGAAAATTCTCTCCTACACATAAGACATACGACGAGAGCTGAAATCAGAAACAGAATAATTAATTCTCAGAATGGTATTGTTTATGTAGTCTGTTTTTAACAACAGCCTTAAAGTTTGTTTTAATTCTTAGCAAGAAATAGGGTTTTGAAAATATTTAATTGACTAAGAGGACCACAGTCAATTACTGGGAGATGCCAAGGGGCATGACCCTGCGATATTTTGAAAGGTCATGTGGCTTATGGTTGGGATGGCTAGGTGCCCAGCATCCAGGATGACAAGATGATGCTGGAAGAAGTGTTTCAGCTGGAACACTTCATCCTCTCCGTGGGCTCATCTAAGAGCACACTAGGTAAGACCTGGTTAAATTTATTTCTTTGGGTTGAAATTTCAGCCCACAATGAATATGGTGTCCTAAAGCGCTGATATATTTGTAAATAAGTAGTGCTATAAGACCACAGACCCTGAATCAAGCAGGGTCCAACTTGGGTCTGGGAGCAGAGAATTGGCCAGACAAGTAATGGAGATGTGTAAGGACCAAGCAGGGAACAGCAAGGCCACCCCTAAGTGTGCAAGGCCAGGAGCCACTGGACCTGGGGCTGGGGCACCAAGAACCCCAGGGCAGAGCCCCCCCCCCCAGAGAAGGCCCAGATCCCCAGGCAAAGAAGGGTAAAACCATGCAAGCACCTCTTATCTCCTGCTCCTTGGCTCTCAGCCCCATCTCCCATGAGCTGGGCCTGGCCTGTGGCCGCAGCCCCCTTAAACCTAAAAGATGCAGCCTCCTGATGCAGGGCAGGGCAGGATGGGCCAGGGAAATCAGGGGCAGAGGCTCCGGTCAGCAATGCTTACAGAGTGTGCAGAGGTTTGGTTCCAACACACAACTACCAGTCACTCAATGCAAGCTGAGAACTCTGGGAGGTGCTAGGAAGAATTTAAATTGAACTAACCACAGATGCACAAATATTTGAGAGGAGAGAATGGATGAGCTTAGGGAAGTCGTTATTTTAGACATTTCAGTCTTTTATGTAAAATGGGATAACAAAGTTCACCTCACAAGAAGCACATGTTGAAACCACCAACCATTTCAAAATATCTCTCTCTCTCTCTCTCTCTCTCTTTCTCTCTCTCTCTCTCTCTCTCCTCTCTCTCTTTCTCTCTCTCTCTCTTTCTTTCCTTCTTTCTTTTACTGGGGATTGAACCCAGAGACATTCTGCCTCCAAGCTATATGTTTAGCCTTTTGATTTTTTTTATTTTGAAACAGGGTCTCCCTAAGTTGCTGAGGCTATCCTTGAACCTGCAATCTTTCTATCGTAGCCTCTTGTACTAGAATTACAGGCATGCACCACTATAACTGTGCCCAACCAGGTTTTGTCTCTTTCCCAAAGAATGATCAATCTAGAAAAAGATACTGGTGTTCTGAAAGTAGGAAATGTAGAGCACTTTTGCCCTGCTCGTGTCTGGCTTTTCCACCCCCTGCATGTGCTTTGTCTTAATATGGAGGCCACAAATCTCACCTGCATATTTTCTTCTTACCTATCATCCCTCTTCCAACTCCAACAACAAGCGCGTCTTACAAAGCTCTTCTGTTTGTCATACCCTTTAAATCTGGTCTCTGAGAACTCCTGTCCAAGGCCACCGTGCTACCTGATTTTGTCATTATAGTTTTATTGACACACAGTCGAGCTCCTTCATTTACATATTGTCTATGGCTGCTTTTAGGCTTCTAAGGCACAACTGAATATTTGTGACAGAGACTGTGTGGTCTCAAAAGCCCCAAATATATACTCTCTGGCTCTTTACAGAGCATGCTCACCGGCCCTCTCCCAATGATGGTTCAGAGTGCTTCTCTTCCCTTGAGAACATTACTAGTCTGTCTCTGTTCTTGGACTGCACCTGAAATTCCATCACCCCAGTGATTCCCCAGCCTGATGCAGGAGGAGCTATGGCCTTCTCCACCCCCATCAGCTTCCAGAAGGGGCTTCACACCCCAAGGCACAAGAGCCCTTGCTCAGCACCGTCCTTGGAAGGAACATTCATTGCAGAAATAGAGCAGGAACATGAAAAATAATCCCAATGAAGACAATGCTGAGTGAGTAGAGGAAGGAGACGCATGCGCCCACACAGAGAGGGGCACAGGGACTTTGCCTGGATCACCAGCAGCCTCCAAGATCAAGAACTCAAGAGGAAAGCCAGGGAGGGCAGGAATGCAGAAACAGAATATCTGGAGAACCTCACCGAGAGGATCTTGGTCAAAGACACTGGAGGGACTCAGGGCTTCCTCTGGGAGCCAGGGATCCCCTGAGACACAGACAGGCCCCATTGCCAGCTGAAGTGTTCTTGGGGTTGCCTGGCAAAGTTGCATGCTGATTCATAAAGCATGTTCCTTCGCTCTATCTTTTGTCCATAAAAACAAGGAAATGAAAGATCTGGACCAGGATGGCTAATTTCATGTGTCACCTTGACTGGGCCATGATACACCCAGATAGCAAGTAAAGCAGTATTTCTGGGGGTGTCTGGAAGGGTGTTTCTGGAAGAAATTAGTACTTGAGTCAGTAGACTGAGGAAAGAAGTTGGCCTGCCCTGGTGTGGGTGGCTATCACTCAGTCCAGGGAGGGCCCACTCAGAACTAAAAGATGAGAGAAGTGCCGCCAGTTCCCTCTGCTTGGTCTGGGATGCCTGTCTTCTGACTCTGGACTCCAGCACCCAGTACTGGGCCTTCAGACTTGGACCCCACAGCGGCTTTCTTGGTTTCCCAGTCTGCAGATGTCTTAGTCAGCATCTTCATTGTTATAATCCAAGAGCTGACCTTACCACTCAGAGGTAGGAAGGTTTATTTTCTCATGGTTTTCCTTGGAGATTTGGGGTTCAGCCATGTGAGACGGAGGACTGGGAGTCTCAGGACATGGTCATGGGAAGAGAGAAAGGGAGGGAACAAAGGCTCTGCTCTCACATCACAGGAGAGAGCAAAGGAATTCAAAGACAAAAGCACATTCCCCACGGGATCAGACCCAGCCACAGCCTACCGGCCTAAGCCACTATCCAGATGCATCCATTAAAATGGAATTATCCACTGCTGGGATTACAACATGAATGACTCAATTACATACACTAAAAACACCAATTTATGAACTCGCCGGGCCATTCTATATATATACAACAGCAGATCGTGAGGCCTCAAAGTCCCACAACCATGTGAGCCCATCCGTACACTTGCAGGTGTTCCTTGACCTACTGTGACATTAAGTCCCAACCAATCCATTATAAATAGTAAAAAGCACAGGAGAGAAGCGTGTTTAATACACGGAACCCACTAAACATGGCAGCTTAGCAGCATGGCACCTAGAGAGCGCTGGCTATGTACCCTGGTGGTGCGGTGGCCAACCAGCAGCTGCACCTGCTACCATGTCCCAGGATCATGAGACGGTATCACCCTAGAAATTGTCACTGGCCTAGGGAGAGATCAGAACTCAAAGCATGCTTTCTACTAAATGTGTATCACTTTTGCACATTGGAAATTCTGAAAAATCTCAAGCCAAACTATTGTGTGTATGTGTGTGCGTGGGTATATGTGTACACGTGTGTGTGTGTGTGTGTGTGTGTGTGTGTGTGTGTGTGTGCCCTACTGGTTCTGTTTTCTCTGAAGAACACTTACCGATATATATGGACTAAGTGTATATTATCTTTGCTTTCTCAGAGGTAAGCTTAGACATAGGTTGCATTTATAAGAAACCAATAAAAAGGATGACACAGGAGAGAACTCGGCGCACTGGCAGGTGACCTGGTCTCCACAGGTGACACCAAACAGCACATGCTGGGACCAGTCCAACAAGATCTGTTCAGGGGATGTGCCAGGACTTGTCTGCGGTGGTAACAGCAAGCCCCACCTGGCCTCTGCCAACCAGGGTGGGCAGCAATGGGCTCTCTGGGTTCACAAAGTGTAACTTCATCAGAAACCATATTCCAAACCCCGATCCTGCGGAGCCTGCCAAGGGGTTAGGCCGGTGCTGGGGCCAACGGCCGGCATCGGAGCCTTCCATGAGGCAAGGCCATTATTGAGGCCTCCGAGGCCAGGATCGGAGCCTGCCGAGGGGATAGGCCGGTGCTGGGGCCAGCAAGGCCAGGATCAGAGCCTGCCGTGAGACAAGACCGATGCTGGGGCCTCCGAGGCCAGGATCAGAGCCTGCTGAGGGGTTAGGCCGATGCTGGGGCCATCGGCTAACATCGGAGCCTGCCGTGAGGCAAGGCCGCTACTGAGGCCTCTGAGGCCTGGATCGAAGCCTGCCGAGGGGTTAGGCCGATGCTGGGGCCATCGGCTAACATCGGAGCCTGCCATGAGGAAGGCCGGTGCTGGGGCCTCCGAGGCCAGGATCGGAGCCAGCTGAGGGGTTAGGCCAGTGTTGGGGCCAGCGAGGCCAGAACCAGGGCCTTCCATGAGGCAAGGCCGCTGCTTGAGCCAGCGAGGTCTGGATCAGTCCACCAGGTAGCCAGGCCACAACTGTGGCCGTCAAGCGTGGGATCGGTATTTGCAACGCGGCACGCACAGAGAAATATCGCAGAAAATTAAAACCAGATGCTTCCCCTAATCAGCAATAACTAGGAGGAAATGGGCAACAGGAAGTGGCCGAGCTATAGAAAGGGCCCTATAGTGAAGCAATTAAGGTGACCAATCAGAGGGTATGCAATAGGGGAGGATGGAGCCTCTTTAAAAAGCAGGAGGTACATAAACATATGTATCAAAGTTAATCACCAAACAAGCATGGGATCGAGGGAGGGGGAGGGAATGGGATGGGGACTGGATGAGGGCTAATTGGATGAGGTGTGTTTGTATATCCTCTCAAGTCTTATATTCCAATGTGATGTATGATTATAATGCACCAATAAAAATAAATTAAAAAAAAACAAACCCCGATCCTGTTCGCACAAGAGGCAACGGCATGTGCTGACTTCAGTCTTCACTGCCAAACCTGGAGGAGAGTTTCCTCAAAGCACTGCTTACTAATCAACTTCTTCTCCCTGGCTTGTCATTTTGTTTAATGTTGCAAAACATGGCAATTTTTTAAAGCAGGATCTGATTTTGCAAATAGATGTCTAAACTTAAGTAAAATAATGGATGGAACAAAATACCACCAAATATGACAGCTTTGTTCTGCCAATGTGATTTGCTGATTCTGGAAACCAAATACAGAGCATCTTGTGCCATTCTCAGGGAAGAGCTGTGTGTGACAGACACAGACCTGGGTAAGCGCTGGCGCGCGCTCCACCCAACAACAGACTTCTACATTGGCTTTGGCTTTCTCTTTGCTTGTCTTAGTCTCTCTTTGATGCTCTACTGTTCCTGGAGCCTAGGAAGACAGCCTCACTCTAGAAAGAGAGGAAGATGTGATTCACGACGCCCCCAATTTCTTTTATTTGCAGTATCCTTTGTGATGGTACTTCAGGAAGTCAAATGTGGGCCAAGCCAATGTTTAGGGAAACACCTTAGCAGTCCTGAGAAGACAGACACTGTTGGCCTCAGGAACCTGCACCGTGGGGATGCTGAGGGGCACTGTGGACTCCACCAGGCCCAGAAGTGGAAGCGTTCCCAGAGGGGAAAGGCAGACCTGTTGTTCCCTCATTAATAGCAGAGTCTAGAAATTCCCGGAAAGATGCTCTTCAGTAAAAAACACCTAGATTTTGCCATCAGAGCAGCAGCACACTAGAAGGAAAACTAGAAGACAGATGTTAACTTGAAATAGACTGGGGGTCAGCAAGCTATGGCTGAGGGCCAGAGCACCCCACCAGCTAGTTTTGCAAAACACGCTGTTAAAACTTGTCCATGATTCTTTTTAATTGGTGCATTATAATCACACACCTTGATGAAGTTCGGGGCGACAGAGGCATACAGGCACACAGCGCTCACGGACCCCACTCCCTCCCCTTTCCTCCTTCCCATGCTCAGCACAGGCATAGATAAGTTTGTGTCTATGGGCAAGCCCATTGAGGTGCTTCCCTCTTCCCTCCTCCCATCTCCCTCAGTGAGGTCGCCTTCTTCACTCAACTAAGGTTTTTTTGGTAGTGCGTTCCGTGCTTCAACAGTGGAGGTAAAAAGTCAGGACAAAGATTCCCTAGGATATTTACTCTGGGAATTTTGGAAGGAAAGTTTTGTCAAGCCATAATGCTGATGAGCACCCATACGGATAATATATCAGTGGGTAACACGTCGTGACCCCTGATGGTTACTTTGCAATGAGGAGTCAGTCCCCTCTATATAAGAAAGACATCCCTTTCTGTGCTGAAAACCATGGCTTGTGGTCCCCTGGTCTTCTCTTCCCCCTTCACCTTCCACAGAAGTGCCTCTTTGGAGGTGGGGGTAGGGTTGGAGTGGGTCAATGACAGTCCTCCTTCTTGACCCAGGCCCCTTCGCAGAATGACTTTGAAGCTCCTTTCATCAAGAGATTTCCTCTATCTCCACTCCTTGAATCTGGGCTGGTCAGTGACTTGATTTGACCCATAGAGCGTGTCAGATATAGCTTCACACCAAAACTGAGCCAGAGGGCTTGTGCCCTGGCACACCTCAGAACCTACAGGGTCACCAGGTGAGCACCCAGTCTTCTAGAGGATGAGAGGCTGGTAAAGGAGATCTCACTAAATTGCCATATGCTGGCCCCAAACCTGCGATCCTCCTGTCTCAGGCTCCAAAGTAGCTACAATTATAAGCGTGGTCAAGTGTGCCCAGCTTGGCTGTGTTCTTAATAAGACCTTTGCATAGAGGGGTATAGATGATGAAATCAGGGTAAAAAAAATGGGGTAGCAGAATCAAACCCCACTCTCAGAACTTGATGAGTTTCTAGAACAGTTCTCCAGCTAAGAGGCACTTAATAAATCCTTTTCAGTTTGCGCAGTTTATTTTATATGAAGCCAAATTAACCTTTAGTATGATTCAACATAGGGACACAGCTTTTGTGGGAATAGCAAATAGCCAGGGAGAGACATCTGATCCCACAGGAGCTGATAACCATGTTTACACACTGGAATGAAAATAAACATCGGTGTCAGTTTTTTGTTATGAAGGTGTCCAGGGCAAACAGTATTTATGGCCATCTCTATGTACACAGGGCCTTCTGTAAACAAGATAGGTTGTCTTTCTATCATTTCCAGTGTTTTTACTTAAAGCTAAAATCATACAGAAAGCCAAAGAAGGCAGAGGGCCCGTGGTCCAGAAGCTGGGAGACAGATGTGAAGTGGATTGTCCCTGTAACTTTAGAAAACGTGGACCTTTGGCCTCCAAACTAGGAGAGAATGAATCTCTGCTATTTTGACATCACTTTTTGGTCTTTGTTACAGCATCTCCATGGCACTAATACACTCAGGATGAAGACATGATGTGATTCTGTTACAGTAGTAAAAATAGGAATAGCAACAATAATATAATAGCAAGTTGATGTTTCTTCTGATCATGGATTTCTACTTACTCTTGGAATCCCAGGAAGTATATGCACCCATTACTAACCCCATCTTATGGAAGAGAAAATGAAGGAAAAGGCAGGTTAAAGTAACTTGGTCAAGTTGGGTGTGGTGGCGCATGCCTATAATCCCATTATTTGGGAGACTGAGACAGGAGAATTGCAGGTTCAAGACCACCCTCAGCAACTTAGTGAGACAGTGTTTCAAATTAAAAACCATACACTAGAGGTAGGGAATGAGGGAATGTAGCTCAGATATAGAATGTCCCTGACTTCAATTTCTAGTACCAAAAAAAAAAAAAAAAACTCTAATTTGATCAAGGTCACTACACAAGACAGAGAAGGAATGGTGAATTGACTGAAGTTCTGCCGGACCAAAGGGTATGTGGTCCAGAACATGGACCTTAACGTGAGAGATGCATACCTCCTGCAGATAACAAAAATTTACCCCAGAGTTACAGGCAGAGATAGCATGGGTCCCTTGCCAAAATGCTTAGAGCTTTCTATTTTGGAATGATTTGCAAAATTATCATTTGGAATTTATCTTTGATTTCCCCCAGAAATATTAACACATATGCTGTTGTGACAAGGCAAAACAGTCATCGTGTGTAGTTTTTCATGAATCCAGAAATTAAATTTAACTGCATTTGGCTGTAATTCATCCAAAATTTAAATAAATATGAATAACATTGCTTTTTTTTCCCCGACGCAAGCCGTCTCAATGTAAGTGCAATTTAGGTATTTAAATATGTCATAACTATATCTATATTTGTACCTTGTAGGCTTTATAAAAACAGTGTTCCTAGAGTATGTACTTCTGTAATAAAAGAATTCAGGTTTAAAAATACCATATTAATAAACATTTATCAATTCTTATCAAGCAGAAAAAAAGGAAACATTCTGTCTCCTCTTATCTTACACGGGCTGGAATATATAAATTTATGCTACAAACAGCCTCATTTTTCTTTCTTTCTTCTTTTTTTTCATGCAAACATAACTTGGGAGGGCTTTGCCATGAGTGGATTGCACTTCTTACCTTGACCCTCATCCCAGCAATGGGGGCCGTCCTTGCAAGGTAACAAGCAGCATCTGTGGACCCCACCCACCCGATGCCAGTAGATAGCCTCACCTCCCGCCCCCAAAGCAGTCTCCAGCTTGACCAATGTCCCCTTGGGGGAAGAGCAGAATTGTTCCTGCTTGAGAGCCACTGTGATAGATACAGGTACCTACAGAGATACAGATTAACACAGAGTATTCCTGGTGCCTTGTTGAAGAAAATCCAACGGTAAGCTTGAAATCAAGCCATATTCAAATGGTAACTCAGTAACAAATTTGGAAGAATAAACAAGTAGTATATTGTCCAGAAAACGCAGCATTTCTCCCCTGACCTCAGGGTTGAATTAACTCAGGGACAGTTTCTTGGGCACTTCCGATCGCTCCATCTTTCTGGTTCCTTCCTCTCAGACCAGAGCATCTCCTTCAACATTGCCCATTTGCTGCCTCCGAGGCAGGGTCCAGATGAATCTGCACTGAGCTGCAGGAAAACAGGAGCCCTCTATGAATAGCCATTCGGCCAGCCAGAGCCCTGACAGGATCTCAGCCTAAGGCAACCCAGCGGAGTCCCCACTCGTGTATCTTCAAGGCACAGCTCCTGGCCCTGGCTCTGGGCGTTTTTGATATCCAGGAAGAGCCGACAAAGCAGGTGTGCTTCAGAGAACCCACATCATGGGAACGGGTGTGGCAGGGGTGCAGAGTCACAAGCTGTGACAGTGAAGACCACTGTCCCTGGGGCTCATACCACCCCTGCACACAGTAGGCACTCCGTCTATGCAGTCAGCCCTCTGAATCTGTGGATTCTACATCCATGGAGTCAGCCAACTGCAGATAAAAAGTATTCAGCAAAACAAGTTGTATCTATACTGGACACAGGCAGACTTTGGTTTCTTGTCATTATTCCCTAAGCAATACAGTATAGCAACTATGTACCTAGTGTTTACATTGCAGTGGACATTGTAAGTAACCTAGAGATGATTCAAAGAAGACTGGAGGGTGTGCATACATTGCGTGCAATGTCAGAGATGAGCAAGGCACAGATTTCGGCATCCTCGAGGGGCTTGGAACCCCGAGGTGCCCTTGGCCCCAGGGATACCAAGCACTGATTGTATTTGTGGAGTCAATGAATCTTGGAATATGGAAACAAAAGAGAGAGCATTTAGACCAACAATGATCCTCCATGACGCTATTGCTATTCTGTTGTGGCCTGGACCAACGGCATATGGCGGCCATGGTATCTGCAGGTGACCCACAGGATGGGTCAGTACCAGAGTGTACCAAGGAGAGGGAGGGAGAGAAGTGCTGAGGAGACACAATACCGACATGACCCAGCAGCAGCCTGAAGATCCATAGAACAGAGCCATGTCAACCTCCTCAAGGTCTACCACGTACCCCAGTGGTCAGGCGTGCGGGCTGCCCCAGGGACCGAGCAAGGGCACTGCTAGGCAAGCTCAGCCGCTCGTGGGCATTCACAGTCTGGCCTTGTTAGGCTTTCATCTTTCTTGAAACTGCAGAGATGGCAGGGGCTTCCTGTGTGGTGAGTGAGAGTCTCCCAGCGCTCAGATAAATAAATGTTGAAGTTATCACATGCTGCTATTGAGCACACAAGTTGCCAAATGAGGCTGGCTACTCGCTGATTTTGTTAAGCTGTGAGTGCTTGAATTCAATACAGAACATATTGCCTCTTGAAATACAGCGCAGAAAGCCATTTTTACCAAACTGGGGCTATTCTGAACTAGCTATTTGGAGGTTATCAAAACTGCCTTTCAGAGAAGATACCCTGGGTTATGAGCACATCTGAGTTTTCTCATCTTAGTTTCTGACCATTCTTGGTCCCTCAACCACACTGTCCTTTACTTAGGTATTCAATTTTCTATTTCAAGGGCTGGGAAATGTCTTTACAACTGCAGTGCTTTTTTTTTTTTTTTTTTTTTTTTTTTTTTTTTTTTTTTTTTTTTTTGTCTGTGGAACACAACTGCAGTGCTTTGTACAAAGCAAAGTTTGAGAGAGGCAGCAATCTTCTGGGCTCTCGATTTTTCTGCTGCAAATCCCAGAGAACTAGTTAAGCCCGAGGCCCTTCCATCGCAGACCTTGGCCTGTCAGTGACTCAGCTTCCAGCGGAGCTAATTGGTGGCAGTTACACTGCATGAGATGGGCTACCCAAGTGGGCACAAAGGCCAATTCACTTACGGTGGGACAGGAGGATGCAAGCCCACACCAAGGAGAACTCCTTGGAGGCTGTTCTTAGAATGCTGTCATCTTTAGAGGAGGCTTCTGAATATCCGTGGAGCCCTGGACTCTCCTGGCTGGACACCCATGCTGTATCCTTGCCTTGTTTGAAAAATACCTGCACCATTTCCCCGGGTCCCGGGTATTTACACCTGCTGGAATCTGCTGGGTGCTGCCGTCCCGTCTGAATGATTTCTACAATGATTGCTGTTCAACTAGGCAAATGCCCTTTTAAAGGGCAATGCGGATTCTCTCTTAGAGCAACCGGGGTTAAAGCACAACATGGAAAATTCCAGTATAGGTTAAAAGAAGCTATTTCTGAATAAGTTCCACACTGCCATTTGAAACGATGCCCCTAGGGAAACGCGGGAGGAATCAGAAAACACAGTTCATTATTATTTGTGTAGATTATGCAAAATTTGCCTTTTTTTTTAAAAAAATGACTAAGTTGCCAGGGATCAGGGAAAGAATTGGGGCTGGGTTTAAGTGAGAAGGATTAGCTGGCAGGGTGTTGATTTATAAACAGCAACAACCAATTCCTCCTATTCTCGGCCGTGGCCCCGTCTCCTGCACCGTAATTCCCAGCGTTCCCTTTTGAAAGCCCTTGGTACTCAGCCTCGAGGTATAATGTTTGATAATATAACTACTGCCCTGTCACTACGTTTTGTACAAACGCATTATATGTGGGCCGGAATGGTAAAGATTTATGTATGGGTATGGAAAATAAAAATCAGCATTGATTAAAAGCCCCAGATAGGCCATCCAATACCGCCCAAAGAACATCAGTTATTTTGCATTTTGACGTGGCGATTGATAACTCATAAATGCTAGCAGGGATGACAAATGCGGATGGAAACCGGCTTTGACAAAAACGATAACAGTATCAGTCTCGAGGGGCAATGGAGGTATAAGCAGGAGCTGTTTAAAATATTTAATCATTTTATGAAGGCTGCAAGATGTTGTTTGACCCTGAAGGAGTGTGAATGTCACATGGATCAGAAATTGCCAAGTCTTTGAAGTGAAATAAAAAAATGGTGTTATTATAGATCCTTCTTGACATCCTATCATTTTTGTATAGGATTAAAAATATGTATACAAAGCAGTAGATAAAGGACTCCAGCAAAGGGTGTCGTGCTTGAAGGGAACAGAGACACACTGGTTGTGAATTTTCACTCCCAAATCCCAAAGCCTTTCTTTTTTCTTTTCTTTTCTTCCAAACAGCCAGACTAGAGCCGAGAGCCCTTGGTAAAAAGATGTCTTTGGTTTTTACATGAAGGGTGAATCTCCCGCCACCTCTGTTACCTGGGGCCCGCTGCAGGACATTTTTTATCTGTCCTCCCGTGCGCATCCTGCCTCGCTGGGGCTTTGTATTCACAATATATGTTTATATGTGGAGAGCCATGCAGGACGCGTGTGGCTATAAATAAACACGGGCTGTACTGCTACACCTGTGAGTTGGTAATCTTGGTTCTTGACTTCTGTGCTGCTCACACTCCTCCAGGGCTGCTCACAACTTGTGCCTCTGAGCTTGTGCAGGGAGCAGCCCCACAGGACTCAGGCGCGGGCCTGAGGGAGGGCCGGCGCCACGTTCACCCGAGCAGCAGTTTCCTTTCACTGCAGTGTCTCTTCTCTGTTTCTCTTCTCCAGTCTCCCTGTTCCCATTCCGTCTCATCTGTGGCGTGGGCTTCAAGAATGGCTTTCTCCAGGACCCTGCTCCCCACCTTTCTAGGAGTGTTTGGGGCTAGTGTTTTATAATTCTGGGGTTTTGTAAATTCACTTTTTAACCATTCTATAATTTCCCCAGTGGCTGGAGGCTACTCATCTTGGCTGGCAGATGCTGCTCCCTGGAGGGGAACTGCATGTGTATGGACAGGCACAGCAAGAAGAGGATGCAGGGCACTCTGGCCCTCGGGGTTCAGAGTCCACTTGGTCTTTCTTTTGAACTGATTATTTTACTGCCAATCTATATTCAGGGTGCAGGGAGGGCCCCTGGGACCTACACTTAGGTGGAGGTGGCCCCACCTTAGGGAACCTTCCAAATACCATCATCCCTTCCACTGCCCTGTACCAACCAAATGCACACGCGTTCTCTCTCCTCTCTCTCTCTCTCTCTCTCTCTCTCTCTCTCTCTCTCTCTCTCTCTCTGTCACACACACACACACACACACACAAAAAAAAAAAAAAAATTCTACACTAATATTAGCCCACCCTGCACACACTCACACACATAGGTCATGCACACACACACACAGCTCATGCATGTTCACACAGATCATGTGCACACACACATAGATCACACATGAACACATGCGTAGATCATGCATGTACACACACATAGGTCATGCATGCACACCCATAGATCATGAATGCACACAAATTCAAACACAGGTCATGAGTGCACACATATATCATGCGTGTGCGTGTGTATATCATGTATGCACACCCATGCACATACATAGGTCATACATGCATGCACATATATAATGTATGCACACACCCATAGATCATGTGCATACACACACATATACATAGGTCATGCATGCACACACACACACAGGTCATGCGTGCGCACACACACAGATCGTGCATGCACACACCCTCACACACACACATTCGCACCCTGTCCTCTGAACCTCCTCCACCCCTCACTGCCTTTGTCTGCTCACCTCCTTCAACCCTGCTTCTGCTGGGGCCTGGAGCGTTCTCTCTCCAAGTCTCTGGAAGGAACCAAGCGAACCTGGACTTCATTCTGACCCCCAGTGCCGTAAGATGGCAGATTCCTGCAGTCCTAACTCAGTTCACAATACCTTATTAACAGCAGCTCTGTGGTTCCAGGACAATGCAGGGAGCTCATGCTGGATGGTTCTGGGGCCCAAAGCACGGTGACATGAAGCCTTACAAGAAGGATGTGACCAAAGAGCAGGAGGCCACAGGAAAGAGGCCGAGAAGCAGCTCGGGAGGGAGCGTCACACTGCCACCTAGAAGACAGAGGGACCAGCAGGGAAGCAGCTCCGAATGGGGAAGAGAGGAGAGCAGATCCTCTCCTGGGCTATCCCGAGAGAGGACAGCCCTGCCAGCCTTGGTGTCCACTCTGTGATGATGACTGCAGGCTGTCCACCTCCAGCAGTATGAGAGTTCTGTTGTTTCCAGATTGGGATGATTGGCTATGACAACCCAGGAAAGGAATCCAGGCACCGAGGCTGTGCGTCCCACAGAGAAGGAAACGCTACTCTAAGAATTAGCCATGTTTATTGCATCCAGCCCTTCCCAAATCCTTGGAAGTGAGTCACATTATTCTCCTGGTGCAGGATGTAAGCCAAAGGCAGGTGAGAGGCACCAAGGGGCTCGGTCTGTAGCCAAGTCTGTCCGGCCGTAAGCCTCAAGGGCTCCACTTTCTGTACCATGTGAGAAAGCATCGCTGAATCCTGACACACCTTCATCTCTTCCTCAAACACATCTCCCTAGTACAAGGCTCCCGGACACGGCCTCTGCCAGCAAAGCCCCGTCCCATCCCAGCTCAGAACTGCAGAGGCTGCTGTGTCTCGCAGGCCCATCGCGGGTGATCTGGTCCTTAGCTGCCATCTCCCCTTTTCATCCCCTCCCAGCTCCCTCCCCCTGGTTCCTCCCTGACACCTTGCCGCTGTAGCACACATGCTCCCTTATCCAGAACATCTCCTCTCTTCCCTTCTACTTTTGAAGACAAACTCAGATTCTAGGAAGATTTCCTAAGGACCCTAATTTATACCAATACCGCCTTCCTCGGAATGCCCACTCTACTGGACATTTGGTAGAGCAGGCAATCATTCTTTTCTGATTTCTGGTGTTAACTTAGCCTTACCTGGCTAGACTTTGAATTTCTTGAGGATACTAAAGAGAAACTTTAAAAAAAAAAAAAGGCTTTTGTCTCTGCAAAGCTTAGAGTTCAGCTGGATAGACAAGACTACTGAACAGAGTAGTTAGCATCGGACATTGAATTTGATGAGAAGGCCTCGAGTCTATCCTATTGAAAACACAGGCAGAGAGGAGAAAAGAATCCGGTTCCAGCCCTGATTCTGTGTCTTGGGAGAAGCCCCTCTATAACATTACCATCAATGTTACCATCTATAACACTGAACACTTGAGCTCGGTGACCTCTAGCTTCTCTCCAATCTCCAACATCCCACAACCCAGAGCTGGCATCAAAATGCACTCCTCATCCAGATGCACCTTTCCCCCCACCCGAGAATTCTGCCAGGGTCGCTGTGGGTCACATTTCCACATAAGCACCTTGCTGCAGGTTATTAATCATCCTGAAAACCTGGGTCGGGTGTGATTCAGACCCAGGGAAGTCCCACTCTGCCACCAGAGTCTTTGTTGGCATCAAAGGCTTGAAAGCAGCCCTGACTTCTGCTACTTTGGCAGGATGCAAACAGTGCTCGTATCCAAGGATCTGGAGAATCGAAAACAGACAGCCAGTGTACATCGAGACCAAACTTTCAAAGTCTGCCACGGGCCTACGAGAAAGTTCTAAACCAAGAAAGAAGCTTTGGAAACCATGGCTCTCTTGTCAACCACCCAACCATAAACTCTGGACTTGACAATCAGCTTGACAGTTATGCACAAAAACCTTCTGTGCATAAGATAATGGCTCCACCTCATACCAAACCCAAGGTCATGACTAACATTCCTGGAGCAAGGTCTATCAATCCAGCATTGTCATGACAGTGGAGATGGAGGTAGCCTGCAGCAGTATGGGGAGGCTCACTTGAAACGGGAACCTGAGGCTCTCAAGGCAAAGACAGCCCATCAGTGGTGACGACAGTCCCTACAAACGATAATCCAACATTTCACCAAAAGGCCAGTAAATGCCTTTTCTGGCTAGAGCTCCAGGTTGTAGGAGAGCAGGACAGATGCCGTTCTGTTCTATTCTTCAAATCAAGACTGAAGAGTCTTCCATCCACCATGGCTCTGCTCAGAGTTGCAGGATGGACTCTCTGACCCACCGCCTTGGCCAGACAGCCCCAGCTGGGCTGAACAAAAAGCTGCTGGTAAACCGTCCCAAGGCCGCCTTCCCTCCCAAGACTACCTTTCCTCACGGGGCAGTGATGTCTTGCATGTGCCGGGCCAGCCTAGCCATTGAGCACTCTCTGACTACAAGCACGTTTGTCTTGTTAATATTAATATTGCTGTCATTTTTCCATATCAAAGTATTTGTATGCAACCCATTTATGATAGAATGAGACTCAAATCTTCAGCACTAGCCAGAAAGTATAATGTAGTACTGTCTGATAGAACTTTCTGCAATGGTGGGTTTTTTCCTAATCAGTGCCTCGCCCTGTGGGAGCCTCCAGCCAAATGTGGCCTCTGAGCTCTTAAGAGCTGGGTGCTACAGCTGAGGCACTGATTTCAAATTTTATTGCATGGATGTAATATGAAGCTTAAACTCAAAACGCCACCTGTGGCCAGTGGCTGCCATATGGGTGGTGCTGGCTATGTTTCTTACTTTGATTTCTGAATCCGTCTTGCCACTCATTTACCAGCACTTGTCGTGTGCTTGCAGTATTCTAGAAGAGTGTCAGGCGTTAGAGAAGAAACAAGGGCAGGCCCCGTGTGCAGAGCAGGCTGCGCCCAGCTATGAGAGACTCCATTTGGTAAGGCGGTAGTTTGTCATGAGTGACTCCATTTTGGGTTCTGAGTGCTGAGATAGAATGACTTTACACCTTGTTTGTGCAAGTCAACAACCACCATCTGCCGGCACAATCAAAGGTACAAACTAATTAATACATTCATTGTGCTAATAAATAACAAGCCCCTGTGAACTTACCAAATTAAATCAGAAGCCCATGGATGACTGAGTATGTCAAACCCATGTCAGAAAAACCAGTGCCCCGAGCTTATCAGTCCTATCAGATGTGACACTCGCATCTGAACCCCCGATAGGCAAAGAGCCACAACACCGATTAGTGGCACTCACCGTCCCTGGGCTTCCCAGATCCATCTCTTTGCTCGGTGTAGCCCATAGAAACCGCCTGCCTTCGGAACGCTGCCCTAGGAGAAGTTCCATTCCATGCTCATCATGTTCGTTCTGTGCTGAGAACGTTCTGGGCTGGTTTCTCATCTTATCTGAACATCCCTAGTGACCCTTTAGCCGTCGCGTCTGCTCTCTGCCTTAGTGGTCAATGCCGCCTCCTAAAACCCTGCGGCTACCTTTCTTGTCCTTTCTGTCACCTATGTGGACCATGGTGTGACGTGTGATGTGTGGCTTGAGTATTATGGACATTAGTAATTAAGATGGAATAAAAGAAACTGTGATCCCCCCGCTCGTGGCTTCCAAGTGGCCCTTGAGGACTCAGTGAGTTGCAGCAGATGCAAATGGGGTCGCTGTGTGAATTTATTGTTATTCAATAAATTCTGACGTTTTGGAAGACACACATGTGTCCAGTCTGTGTTAATGGCATAGCTTGCTCGTGACTGCCCAGCGACAAGAAAATCATTACAAGGGAATGTGAGCAGTCATTTGTAGCAGAGTGTAAAAGAAGAACACAGGATAAATAGAGAGAGACCGCTACTGGACGAACAGCTACTCTCCAGCAGGTGCGTGAGATACTTTATGGATACTAATCTCATCTAATCCCCACAATAAGCAATGAGGTAGGCCTTTTTACACATGAAAAGATTGACAGCAAGCGTAAATAACATGACCACCTTCTGACAATCTTAAATGGCAAAACCAAGGTTTGAACCCCAAACTAAATAAGACAGATCTTCCCAGAGGACTTGAAACTTCCTATGAATTTAGGGCTGGGTTCCATTCAAATCAAAGACAGAGTTTGGGCCAGAGAGCCAAACATGTGAACTCCTAATCATTTCCTTACAAATGTCCACCAGGAAAAAAAATTATCTTTAAAATTCTGTGCATACGAGCCCACTTTAGGTTTAATCATGTATTTACAAATTATACATATGTAACACAATATTAACAGTATATTTATTATAATTTACAATAAATAGAGATGAAAATAGGGCTATGGACATAATATTTTTTTAATTATTTTATTTACTGATGGCCAATTATTTGGCTTTTAATTCATTTGGCTTTTGTCAAGTTTTTTTTTTTTTTTTATAGTAACCCAGGTCATTGAACATGTTTCTTGACTTTTGAAAATCTGACTTTAAGCCAGTGTTTATCAAAGTGTGACTCATGGTCCCTAGGGTTCCCCAAGACCCATTCAGTCAGTCCGTGGGGTCAAAACTATTTTCATCCTAACACTGGGCATTTTATTTGCCTTTTTCTCTGTGTTGACATTCACTCTGGTGATGTAAAAAGGACAGCGGGCAAGACTGCAGGGACCTGAGCACAGTGCGCTGGTGTCCGCTGATGTCGCTGCCACTCCTGGCTCTGCAAGGGAAAAAGCCAATATCACATCCTTGATGGAGCCATGAGAATTATTGTTTTGTTCAATCTCGCTCTCCAAATACACGTCTTTCTCATATTCTAAGTGATTGAAATAGGACCTGCGCTGCTCCAGGTGGGGCGTTTCTGGAGCCGTTGGATTTGGGAACTGAACTTTCTTCATGGAACATCTCTTTTTTTTTTTTTTTTCTTAAAAGAATGCTCGTGGTTATTCACGCTTGGGTATTTGGCAAACATGGTCACAAAGCAAACAAAGTAAGCCTGCAACTACAGGGGAAAGAGCTGACAGCATTGGTTGCCAAGGATAAAATTCAATCTTTGGAGTGAAAATTAGAATTCTGAAAACCGTTCTTTATCACCATGAGCTTGACAGTCTCCCAAAACCTAAAGAGTTCTCTGATGAGGTTGCAGGGTATTAACGAATGTGATATTTTGATAGCGTCTAATGAATTGTGTCAATATTTGCAAGATCTGCATAGTTTCCTGGGTGAATATTTTCACAACAATGCAAAATGTTACAAAAGCATGCATGGGTCAAAATATTTGTTAAAAGTGCAAGAAAAACCTAAGAATTATAATGTTAGTTCAAATTAATTGACAGGGTTTCAGATTACATGTTACCATACTTTCAAGAAACAACTACTTATTGAGTTTGGGTGTAGTACCAAAGAAGGTCTATAATTATTTGAAAGACTATTACAGTATATCCCTCCTCCAAATAGCACAACTGGATGAGGCTGGATTTTCATCACAGATTTCAATGAAAATAATATATCAGACTAGACACAGGAGCAGACATAAGAATCCAGACACATAGTGAGCCATACACCAAAAAAATTTACAAAAAAATGAATAATAGCATCCTTCTCACAACTTTCTCTCTCTCTCTCTCTCTCTCTCTCTCTCTCTCTCTCTCTATCTATCTATCTCTATCACTATCTCTCTTTGTCCCTCCCTCCCTTCCTCCTTTGGAAAATATAGCTATTTTATTAGAAATATTACTTATGTATCATAAAATAAACTGCTAAATATTAAAACACGTATAAAAATACTTCAAATTTTATTTTTACTTCTTATATGGTAAATACCAATAGATTAATTCTACATAAACAAATGCTCCTTTAAATTGATGAATAAATTTTGGGAACATAAAGGGTCTCTCGGACCAAGATTTTTGAGAACTGCTGATTGAGCTGCTCTGATATAACTTAAAGAAATTTTCAAAATTAAGTTTATGTTCAAATGTTTAAAGTTAAACCTAGGGGCATTCTACCTCAAGCCACACCCACAGCCCTTTTTTTATTTGGAAACAGTCTCACTGAGTTGCTGAGGGCCTCACTAAATTGCTGAGGCTGGCTTCAAACCCACACGCCCCCTGTCTCAGCCTCTCAAATACTCTCCAAGTACTTGGATTACAAACATTCACCATCATGCCCAGTTGAGGATTAATTTTAAGTCTAGAAAATATAACTAGGAAAGCCACTAACTGGGCGCACTAAGCCACATCACTCTGACAACTACTATAATATGCTCCCACCCTCTGCTTTGCAAGGTCCCAACCTGCCTCATGGACTAGATTAGTCTGCACAAACGACAGTAACACAGTACCACAGACAGAGGGGCTTAAATAGCAGGTGTCCAGTTCTCACAGTTCTAGGCTGGAGAGGATGAAGGTATTAGCACATCCTGTTTCCTTTCTCAGAAGGGTGATAATCCGAACACCTGAGCTCTACCCTCGTGACATCACCTACCCCATCACCTCCCAAAGACCTTACCTACAAATACCACAACACTGAGAGACAGAAACATCCAGCACACAGCAGAGACTACAAGAGACATGATCACCCGAAACATCAGAGAACAAGACACCAGTGCCAACCTAGATAGCAATGCTTATAAGCATTTACTTTCTTCTTAAAAAAAAAAAAGTCATTCGCACACACAATCCTTTCACATTTCAGCAAGTCATTGAGCAGACTAAGAATACCCCCAGGATCCATGCTGGAACTCAATGGAGGAAGGATTCCACCAGTCAACTGGAAAGACCATGGTCTCCACAGGCTGTTGATCATAGACACACTAAAAAATGGTGGGAAGGGATGGAGCTGCCTGTCCTCATCCGTGAGATGTCTGGTACCCAAGAATCCTTTACCTTAGAGCCGTGGTGCTGGAAGTAAGACAAGGAGCTGCCCCAGAGGAGTCCCCAGTGTCCTTGGTTAGCCTATTTTTGTAAAGTACATGCTATGAATGTTTAGTAACACTAATAGCTCTTCAAATATCTCATGGTTCACTGTAGTCCTGGTCTTTCTAACTGGTCAAGGAGGAGAGACGGGGAGCCTGGCCTTACCCTGCCATGCACCTTAAGAGATATCTAACCACCAAGACCAGGAGCATTTTGGAAGGGTCTAACAGGCTTTGTCCACCCTGTGTTTCTCGTGGGGATCATGAAGAAACGAAGAGCTGCGGGTGGATCTCACAGCTGTGGGCACACAGGAGCAGAGTGCTGACCTGTTGCTGCCTCAGAGAGCCTGCACTTCCAAAAACCATTAGGATAAGCTGTGACGCACCCTCTCAGAGCGGCTCTGAACTCTGCTCTTTCCGGAAAGACAGGACATTACCGGAGCATCATCTATTTTCCAAAAAGGCACTTCAGAGACCTGGGTGTGACGCCCAGTCAAGGGGCTGGATGCTTTTTCTACCATTTTGGATGTGACTGAACCACAAAGCAAAGGACAGCTGGAAGTGTGGCACTGAATATTCTGGAAGATTAAAGAGCTCACCCATGGCAAGAGTTTGGGCTGTTCAATCACTTGGCCTTCCAGGGCTGCTGCTTCTAGCAGGGGGCGAGGGGTGGGGTGGGGAGTGCAGGGAGACTGGGAGAGCCAACACCAAGGGTAGATTATCTCATTGCATTTGTCCTGACTGTCTATCAAGCCCCACAATTAACACAGTACAAATGGAGTGTCCTCCACCAGGACAAAGCAGGAATCCAATCCGTTTTAGAGGATTTACTGGCAAGGCTTTCTGGATGGGGCTTTCTAGATGGTTCTGAAGAGGAGTGGCTAGTCAATTGGCAGTTGGACAGCAGCGTGTGGACTCTTGCTTCTGCCTGCCCCTCCTCCCCACCCATTGCTTCCCCTCCCCCGCCCAGTCTCTTCTGGTCAATACCCGAATACTTAAATGTACTTATAAATGGAAGACGATGATATGCAATTACACAACAGGAAAATTCATCAGAAGCTGGCTGAAGTTGCTTAAACTACCGATTTGCAAGATAACGGATCCTGCCCCCCACACACACACACTAAAATAAATACCTTTTTTGTGTGTATGTACCGGCAAACAACCTCCCCCAAAGTCAACTCCTTTTCTGAAAGTCATTGCTAGTTTTATAATCTCTGAGTCATTAGATAACAGATAGAACTCCACACTTAGTGGTTTCAAATGTTTATGGTCTGCAATTCATTCTTAATGAGCTCTCCCCACGTCTTTATTCTTCTCTGCACCCTCCTGCTGGGAAGTGTCTTTCTCTGCCTTGCCTTTTGTTAATGATTCCACAATCATTTCAGAGCCATTTCTCCTGCCTTATGTAATTCTGACACCACAGAAGAGCCCAGCGCACTGCCGCACAGTTGGAAATGTAACCTTTAATGTATTAATTCCTCTTGCTCAAAACAATTTAACCTCTGTCTTGGTTTTGTGATTGCTAAGTGTTCCAATTAAATGCCTCTTTCATTTTTGTCCTGGAGGGCTCGCTCTTGCCCGAGCGGTGTTGAGCACAGCCTACCTCGCCGGCATGGGCATGCTGGGCTCCCTCACGGGCTCACCATCAATCCATTATCTCTCTCGTGAGCACCTGTCACATTTTCAAAACACCTCCCTCCCCAAAAAGATTAATTAAAGTAGTTTGAAGTGCAAGGCAGTGGCGTGTATGAAGGAGAAACAAATTGTTTGAGCCCACAAGATAAAGGCATCCAGAAGATGTCCCCCCCCCGACCTCCACTCCTGAACCTGCTTGATCAATAAGAGCTGCCTCACAGATGCTCCTTGGATGCTCAGAGCCCATCAGGATGCGCCTCGTACCAGCAAGTGTGCAATGGGAAATTAATCACGGTAGCAAAAAGTCTCTGGACACTTGGCTTTTGAATTCCACCACCTACCCCCACACAAACAGGGCAAGATGGTAAGATGGCAGAGCCGCTGGTGGGTTCCTGAAAGTGGATGTGGGGTCCCTGGGCCCTTCACAGTCAGCCCCAGACACAAAGCAACAGCCAAAAGTAAAATCAAGAGGCAACTTTGGGCAGTCTGTTCACCGCCCGGCACACAGGAGGTTCACCTCTGCCCCACAGGGTGAGCCCCATTCTAGTCAGTGACCAAGCAGGGTGCCTCCTGCTCTGAAAGACCCTCTCCTCAAACTTCCCTGTGTCGTGGCACCAAAGAGTCCACCCTTTAGAGACTACCTGGCCTCTTTCACAGGCATAGGAAGCATAATGGGCTTTTAGAGCTGGGGTTAGAGCCTTGGCCCTCTAACTCAACTTGAAAATCCATAGTAAAGCCGGACGTGGTGGCGCACGCTTGTAATCCCCGTGCTTGGGAGGCAGAGACAGGAAGATCGCGCAGGTTCGAAGCTAGCCACGCGCGCTGGCTTAGGAGATCCTGTTTCCAAATAAAAATGTAAAAATAGGTCTGGGAGTGTAGCCCGGAGATAGAAGGGCTTCCAGAAACCCCAGTACCACCAAAAAAAAAAAAAAAAAGAAAGAAAGAAAAAAGAAAATCCATAGTAAAGAAAACCGTTTGCATGGAAACATCCCGTGGTCTAATCAGAAGGTTCCTGCAAGGCATCCAGGCTTAGAGACAAGGATCCCAGGGTGGGTCGCGGGGGAACCTGGCCATCTCTAATTTGCATTTAGAGTAGATATTTACATCCACCCATTAATTCCATCCCAGCACCTTGTCTGTGGTCAGTCCTGGTAGGGGAGGGGGCAGAGGTGCCAGGCATGAGGCAGTTAGGGAGACTTGACTGTCTCCTCTCTTTTGGCGGGGTCAGTAAATGGATGGCTTTGATGAAAATGGAAAGACCATATACAGGGCACCATGATGACCAACCAAGTCATTATTTGTTAATTTATGCACACTGTCTGCAGAGTCCAGATCTTCCTTATCTATTTCAGCATTCATCTTGATCCTTCCCTGGGAGCCACAGGAGTCTACTTCTTCACTAAAGAAAAAAGAAATAAGGATCTTGGCCCTCCCAGAGCAAAGCAGGAATCTGCCACCCCCTTGAAATTCTGACAAGTTTTGTGTTATGGTTTGGGTTTGCAATGCCCACCGCTAGGCTCATGTGTTGAAAGTATGCAACAATATTCAGAAGTGAAATAATTAAATCAGGGTTCTAATCTCACTGGTAGATAAAGTCACGAAAAGATTTTTTGAATAGAAACCGGGTATGGTGGCGCACACTCGTAATCCCAGTACTTGGAAGGCTAAGACAGGAGGGTTGCTGGTTCGTAGCCAGCCTCAGCTACTTAGTGAGGCCCTCCACAACTTATTGAGAACCTGTTTCAAAATAAAGAATAAAAAAATGGGGATAACAGTGTAGCTTGGAGGTAGAATGCTCCTGAGTTCCATCTCCAGGTACACACACACAGACAAAGAATAGTATGCATGGATTTACTGTGTGGTCTTTTAGACGGTGGGTTGTAGGTGGAGGAGGTAGATCACTGGGGTTGTGGCCTTGTGCCTATATCTTTCCCTGGTCGTTTCCCATTGAGTTGAGCTCAGCTTTCCTCTGCCATACCATTCCGCCATGTTGCCTGCCTTGGAGTTGGGCAACTCTGGACTGTATCTCCAAAACTGTGAGCCAAATAAACTTTTCTTCTTCTGTGTTGTGTCAGACATTTTGATGACAGCGATGGAAAAGCTGACTATAATATGTCTGTCAAGGGTTTTCACAAAGATCTGTATTCATGTATTGAGAACTTCTTCAGCTTCTATCTGAGTTGAGCCTAGCAGAAAGTAAAAGCAAAAATCCTTAAGAAGAAATCCACTGCCTGGCGGAAGATTAGCTCACCAAAATCATAAGGCCAAATTTTTGGAGTATAATTAAAATGCATGAAAGTCATATATTTAAAAGGATCAACGGGAACATTTTAAAATTGTTTCAACGTTTTCACAAGTCTGGATTTTCTTTAACAAGTGGCAGTGGACTATGAATTATTCTTGCAAAAAAATTGAAAGTGATTAAGATTTAATTACTAGTTACAGGAAACACAAGAGATAGAAGAATGGGTTAAACACTATACAGAGATGCAAGCCACAGAATGGGAGAAGTGGGAAATTCCAGAGGATAAATGGTCCATTTCTTCTAGAAACAAATGACCGGGAAACAGAAGGAAGGCAAACCCCTAGGCCGAGACCTGAAGAGGCATATGAACCGAACACAATGTGTGGGCCTTACTCAGAAGTGAATTTTGGGGAAACAAAGTCAGCTATTTCTGCAACAATCCAAGAGAACGTGGGCTTCATACCCAATGATTTTAAGAAACTATCGTTACATTTGAGGTGTGATAATGCCACCATGCTTGTGTTTTGAGTTTTCTTAAGAATCCCAGTAGAAAAACATGAATGAGTTGAAGAAATACTGAAATCTTTACATTTTTTTTTCTAAATAATCCATTATGGGAGAGAAGAGCTGACCAAGAGTTGGCCACCATTGGAACCGGGTACCAGGTGCATGGGGTTCACTACAGTTCAAGGATCTACTAAATGCATTTGTAAAAGATTCCTTCTGAGTTGAGCCTTTCTGTGGCCATCTCCGTTTTGCTGTGAAGACCCAAAGCCTTTCTCTGGGCTAAGTCACCATTTCTAAAAAGACATGATGTCCCCGTCATTATGACTTTTTTTCCAGACAAGGAATGGGACATTATCCAGGGCCTCTCTGAGGTGGATGAGCACAGGCTCAGTTGGCTCTGGATACTGGAGTCTCCTTGTTTGTAAGGAAGGCTGGAGCTGGATGCTGCGGCCCCCTATCTGGGCTTCTGTGGCACTGACATTTGTTTGGGTCAGGAGAGGTCCTGTTTCTATAAAAAGAACTCATTTAACCTTGTTGAACTCTTTACCCACCATATCTAGCATACTGAAGTACATTTTGCTTGATTTTTTAAAAAGTATTTCTGCTTACTGCAAAAAAATAATAAAAATTTGAACATGGCAAAAGAAGAGACAATAAAACTAAAGCTAGTCTCACCCACAGTTTTTTTTTTATGAGAATAAGTATATACAAGTCTCCCCACTAATACGCAGAAGCTTAAAAATAATATTCTCCTATGCATTCCAGAATTGGGTTAAAACGATTTTGAAAATCTTAGCACCTCTCCTACTTGCAAAGAAATTTAAAAGGGAACTGGGATCGTTTTGTTTTATTTATCCTCTTTTTTTAGATTTCTCTTATTTTAAAAGCAAATGAAAATATCTTTAGGATTGTGTAAGGATTTTGAATCTGGAACGAAGTAGATGCCACCACTGAGGGCTTCTAGGATGCCGCCAGTGGCACGACTCTAGGGGCCGGGGAGGGAGACGGGGAGCGAAAATCAAGTCCTTCTTCATGATTTGTCTTCTGGGTCGGGAAGGGCTGCGAAGCTGGCTCCATCTCACTTTGTCAGTCTCCCCTTTAGCTGGGTATCATAATAACTCACCGCAGCAGCCATTGCAGTGTGACTGGTACTGCACAGATGAAGACTGAATTGGACAGGGTTTTTTTTTTGTAATGAGTAGTTGGCCAAGAGCTGCCCTCTGAAAATTGTAAGCAATCTTCCCAATAAGTCCTATGAATGCATTTCTCCTATGTGCATGGTTTGGGAACCAAAACAATTGTGATTTTTCCAGTGGGGTTTGGTCCTGAACTCACACATGGCTACCATTTTGTCCCGGTGCGTGTTTATTCCTCTGTTCAAAGAAGGCACCTCTCTAATAATTGGTTCCTGTTTTCCTTTTCTTCATGTGCAACCCTCATTCTGCTCCCCTTCCTTCAAATATGTTTCACAATAAGGGAGGAGCAAAGACCCTTGATTTGGAACCAAATTAAAGAAGGAACTCTTTTTTACCTGGAGACTAAGCTCACCAGGAACAATCCTTTGCCTTAGGAATGGAATCTGTGAGGGCAGTCTCCATGGGCCTCGTGTGTCAACAAGGCAAGCTTGCTTTCTTATTGGGCAGCTCTTCATTTTCACTATTTTTTAAAATCTCTTCTCAAACAGGCTCACAATGAAAGTCATTTATACTATTTTTTAAAAATAACCTCTGATGGGCTGGGCATGGTGGCGCACGCTTGTCATCCCCGCACTTGGGAGGCGGAGACAGGAGGATCGCGCTGGTTCGGAGCCAGCCTCTCTGGCTTAAGAGACCCTGTTTCCACATAAAAAAGTTAAAAAAATAGGCCTGGGAGTGTGGCCTGTGGGAGTGTATCCCGGAGGTAGATGGGCTTTCAGGAACCCCAGTACCACAAAAAAAAAAAAAAAAACCTCTGACAATAATTTAAAAATAATCAGGAAAGCTAGAGCTGAGATCAGAAAGCAGCTGGGCGGGAATGGGAAGGGAAGAAGCACCACTATTGTGCAGGAACAAAATTGTTTCCTCTATTAAATCCACATGGATTCTGCACGGCCCACTCATTCATTCATGCCTTCATTCATTCAGTTATGACAAGTCTTGCTAAGTTGCCAGGCTGGCCTCAAACTGTCCATCCTCCCGTGTCACCCTTCTGAGTTGCTGGAGTTTGTGTTCCAAAGTGTGTGCTTCTTGCTGTCCACGTCTGGTTACCAACAGATACTTTGCATGTTGGCCATTAGGCCCCAAACTTACTGTCAGTGTATTTATTGTCGTCGGGAAGTTGCGTGTGCCCTGTGAATCTGGCCTCTCCATTAACGCATGCCACAGGCCGTCTCCCAGGCACAGTGCTGCCCGGTCCTGGGCCAGGAGACAGTGGTGGCCAGTTGCAAACTACAAGTTGTGCCTTGGAAGAGACATAACCAAAGAGCTTGACCTTCAGACCCAAAGGCAGCAATTAGATGAACTGGCATTAAATACAAAACCTTGTTCTTTATTGAGAGCAAAGATCCCTTTTAACCTCAACCTTTCTGAAAAGAAATATGGTAGCCTCAAATAGATCCCAAACAACTAACAGAAAGTATAGTCAAGATGCCACACCCGAGGGTGGCCAGTGACCGCACCTCCACCTTCTGGCAACCCCTCCCCAGCACCAGCGCTCTGCCACACACCCCCATTCCCTCATTCCCTGCCCTGGCCTGATTCCTCCATTTACTAGGCAACCCCAGGAGAGAAGCACAGGACAGCGTGCAGACCACAGGCTCCCAGCCTTGCTCCCGAAGGCCAGTCCTGCGTCCTCAAGGACCCTCAGACCTCTCTCCCAGGGCAGCTTGTACTCTGACCTGTTCTCTCCTGATCGGTACAACTGACTCCCCATTCTCTGCGGGATTTCTGTTTGTGGTGACATGTCATAAATGATATGGGACATGTTTTCTCTCCATTCCAAATCACGTGAACCCCACCACGCAGGTCTGCTGTTCTCGGGGGAAATCTTCGCTTTAGAATATATTCATGAATCACCTTTCTGCTCATTGGAACCTGGAAGAGTGTTCCTCAAGGAAGATACAGTAGAGAAAGAGAAAAGGCAGCTGCTCATTATTACTTAGGGATCTCAGGAAGTATAACCTCCTTCCAGCTATGTCCCTGTCCCAAGGCAATGTTCGTTTTATTGTATTTATTTATTTATTCTGGGGCACTGGGGGTGGAACCCAGGGGCATTCTACCTCTGAGCTACACCCCTGCCCTATTTTTTATTCTTTCTTTAGAAACAGGGTCTCACTAAGTTGTGGAGAGCTTCACTAAGTAGCTGAAGCTGTCCGTGAACCATGATCCTCCAGTCTCAGATTCCCGAATGCTAGGATTACAAGCATACACCACCACGCCCGGCTCATTGTATTTATATAAATAATGTGCATGTTGCTATGATATAATATTGTATTTACATATCAAAGTCAATCACTAAGCCAAACAGGAGAAGGAGGGAGGGGGAGGGAATGGAGCGGGAATTAGGTGAGGGCTAATTGGGTGATATATGCCTCTACCATCTTGTACCCCATTAAAATGTATAACTACAGGCTGGGCATGGTGGCACACACTTGTAATCCCCGCACTTGGGAGGCTGAGACAGGAGGATCGCACAAGTTCAAAGCTAGCCTCAGCTACTTAATGAGGCTCTCAGCAACTTAGTGAGACCCTGTTTCCAAATTTAAAAAAAAAATAGAAAGTGTATGACTACAACTGGGCATGGTGGTGCACACTTGTAATTCTAGCATTTGGGAGGCTGAGACAGGAGGATCGCAGTTCTTGGACAGCCTCAGCTACTACTTAGTAAGGCCCTTTGCAATTCAATGAGACCCTGTTTCAAAATAAAGAATAAAAAAGGGCTGGAGGAGGGTGTAGCTCAGAGATAGAATGCCACTGGGTTCCATCCCCAGTACTACACACAAAAAAAATAAATAAATAAATAAAGATGTATGACTACAGTTCACCAATAAATTTTTTTAAATATTGTGTTGATTATAGTTTATTCCTCTGCTGTTCTCACTAATAGCCAAGGTGACGGTGTTCCACTAGGACCATCAAGATTCAGATTCTATACCTTCTGATGAGTGGATTTCCATTAGGAATTCTCGAGGCCCTCTGACCTACCTGTGCCACAGTGTCACCAGAAATGCTGCAGACCTGACCACTGGGCCACTGGATCTGCCCTTTGGACAACTGCAGGGGCCATCAAGAAGGGGCTGCAGGCCGTGTGTCCTCCAGCCCAGTTCTCCTGACTGTTAGGCAAGGCACACAGGACACAGAGCTATGTCACCACGCGTGTCTGTCCTTGGGATCTCCAATGAACTAAAGTGAATTGGGGGATCAGCTATGCGGCCTCCTAGGGACGCCCTCCCAGGGGCTGCTGAGCCTCACGCACCACACCCGCATCTTCTGGTGTGCAATGCTGTTGCTCAGCAGCTTGTGCGGATGCAAGAGAGCTGGGGAAAGAGTCCAGGCCCAAATAATAGAGGATAATTAGAAATTCCTGCCTCATGTAGCCGCAGCTTTAGCATCTAATAATTATTGTTGCAAATGCAAATACTGGTCCCTGGGACTCCTTATGCATTTGAATCAGTCTCTTAAAAACAATTGCCGGCTCCAGATGAAAAACAATTCCTCAACAGCTGGAGAACATTTGCAGAAGGCAACTTTTAAAGAACAGAGCTAAAGAGGAAGACGACGGAGATAGACACAAAAGTAATCATCAGCCTCCGTTGTCTGGAGAAGCCTGGAATCTTCAGATGGTGTGTTATTAATTACCACACCTACAGCTACGCTCACCGCGAGGCCACAGTTAAACGAGTGAGTTAAGTCGAGAGAGCGTTTTGTGTTGTCAGTACTGTTAATCAAAAATTACCCTACCTTTTACTTTATTCAAACAGAGGAAGATCTTTTTTTATTTAGTATTGGCATCTTCCTACTGAGTTTTAGGATGAAAAATTGGGTCTAGAATATCAAGGAGGTGCTATGGGAATACAGCTGTATCTGGAGTATAATATTCTGCATGGGCAAATAAGGAGGACCTTGTCCCATTGTGCTGGGTGAGACATTTATCAGGTAGCACCATAGAGGATCATGGGTAAAAGGTGAGAGTGGGGGAGGGGCGTCTGCATTGAATCTTTTGCTTATGTAATTGGTTTAGAAGTAATTATTTTATGCCCAAAGCCCCCGCATAAATTCTAGCCAAGTCCTGACTCTTAAAACTAAATATCTATGGTCTGTGTCTTAATCTGTCTAATTTTGCCACAGTCATCTACATTCATGTTCAATATAAAAATACTAATTGGTGATATGATAATCATAACAATGCAGTGATAATAGCTTCACTTGGTAGTACACACTGCGTGCCAGACGTTACTATAGATGCCTACTTATTTAATCCTCATTAATCTTTTTTTTTAGTACTGGGAACTGAACATTCTACCTCTGAGCTTCAACTCTCCAGTTCTTTTTACTTATTTACCTGTCTGTTTATTTACTTATGTTTTGAAGCAGGGTCTGAGTTACTAAGGCTGGCCATGAACCTGCAGTCCTCCTGAAGTACTCAGAGTTTACATCATTTGTTCAAGGTCAATGGGCTACTCCATGATAGCATGTTCTTCAGCCCGGAGTTCCGATCTGAGTGACCATGCTCTCTAGTTAGTGAGCACTTCCTGCCGATATTAAATCATCCTCGAGCATGCTCGGTTGCTTGGCTGAAATGGCGACGACCAAGAGGAATAAACATACTCCCAACAAGATCATCCAAAGAAAAACAGAATTACTAGGAAAGTCGGTAAATTGTCAGATACACTTACCTGTGACTAAGTGTACTTACAGATTGTATTGGTTGGCTTGCCCTCACAACATGGGCACGTGCTTAGAAAAAGGTTTACACAAAGCATATGGAACTTGAAGATAGTACTGCAAAGACTAACCAAAAAATAATAATAATGATTATCCTTCTCTAATCGACCAAATCACAGAACAAAAATAAAGAAACATTCACCCACCTGCCCTTGTTAACGTTGAACCCCATCTGAGTTCCTATCATACATGGACATATTAGTTAAAGATAGTCAGAAGCCATTCTAGACAACAGGATATCTCACAGCAGCCAGAACATGGGTGCAGCACCTCGACAAGAAAAAAACAAAAAATATTTTTGAATAATTAGTAAATAAATTGCTCGAACTACTTGTCATTTTAGTTTCTATATTATATATGTTTTATAGTGCATTTAAAATTAATATTAACATGTACACCTATTTTATGAGATGGTAAAAGTGCAAACAATGAGGGAGGTGCTCAAAAATCTTCCACTGACAGGCTCGTGCAATCAAAAAAGTTTGGATGGGAACACTCTGCTGGAGTGTGGTCCACCCCACGGGGCTACTCTCAGGTAACCATAGTAACCCTAATCCTTGGCCAACTGTCTGGCAAAAGCTTAGCAACCCAACAGGGAGGCAGGAAGGAGAGGTGGGCAGAGAAGGTGGTGAATCTCTACCATCTAGATGCACAGAGACCCACCACAACAGCACAGGGCGCGCTGTGCAGTATCAGGCAACGGGTCCTTGGTGGTGTGCTGGCGCCCATTCCAAAATCAATAGAATGCTTTGTATCTAAGGAAATACAAATAATTGCCTCTGCGAGCTGATCCTATTACCAAATAGTACGGAAAGCTAAACAAGTGACTAGCACATTGTCGGAGGTCACTGAATTTCCAAAGTGCGCCTTTCAAAACCAGATTCACAAAGCAAGATGTCATACTTCCAAAACTCTCGGGAGAGAAAAATCATGTGTTCTTCTATATGAGGAAGAAAAATGCCGGAAATACAAAAGAATGGGGTATAAGAACATAATCGTGTTCCGACTCTGGAAGGCACTGGTGTGGATAATAGTCAATGTAGAGAAAACGCAGGAAGACGAGCCAGGAGGGAACGTCCCACACCCACACAGGCAGGGCACCACCCTCGTCCAAGTGGGTTTCCTCTCCTGAGTACATGCACTCGCATGGTTGATGTTTTCTTTTTTTCTTTATTCAGAATGAGACATGTAAAGTAGCAGAATTCCTCAGCTGTCACTGCAAAGGACCGGAATAATATTTCGTGTCTCTCAAAAATTTGGTCAGGTAGGTGTTTCATGCTAAGGATTTAAAGCTATCCCACCGGCTTTACATTTCGTATTTTAAATCATTAACATGAACAAAGTAAGAACCCAAACAGAAATACCCATTTCATAAGTGTGAAGACAGTTAACCTTTAAACAGATGGGTAATCCCAGACAGCTCTGTAAAATTAATAGAGCTTAAACCTGAAGTCTCAGAGCTGTGGAATACAGCTTGGGAGACCGTGTTTTTGAGATCATCATAAATCAACTTTTTTCTCACCAGTCCCTCATGCATACGCAAGGCTCGTAGACCTGCCGGATTATGAATATGTATATCAAAACACGCCGACTGACCCAGTGCTCTGGTGCCAAGGGTCTGTGGGCATTCCCTCTGCCATCCCTCCTCGGTTCCTGCTCCCGGATGCCATCCTCAGGGAGAAACTGCCGCTGGATGTGGCGGTAGCTCAGGGAGACTCTACGATACTGCCCAGAACCCTGAGGACCTTTAGGGGACCCTGAGGACCTTTGGGGGAACCCTGAGGACCTTTGGGGGACCCTGAGGACGTTTAGGGGATCCTGAGGACCTTTGGGGGGACCCTGAGGACCTTTGGGGGACCCTGAGGACCTTTAGGGGATCCTGAGGACCTTTGGGGGACCCTGAGGACCTTTGGGGATCTCATGTTTTCACTTCATATTTATAAACCTTCACTGGAGGAATTGTCTTTTTATCAAAGCACGTTGCTTTCCCATGGCCAAATCGGTGCAGATCTCAAAAGAGAGGCAGTATCAATGAGCCAAGCTCCTGGCAGTCAGCACCCAAGGGTGAGGTGGTTTCCTCCCAAGAGACTACCACCGCAGGCTCACAAAACACACGGTTGGGCCAGTTTGCAAGAAATTACACACAAAAAAGAAAAAGTAAAAGAAAATGACTGCCTACATTGTCAACAATATCATTCGCAACTATTTAGGTGTTTGGTGAAATTTTTTAAGAGAAGGGTTAAATTCTAAATGTGGCCACGAATCCTACAAAGATGTGGATCTAAATGGAATCGAAGCCAGGAAAGTATGCTGTTAGTAGGCCATCGGCCTCAGCTATGCCAGCTCCAGGAGATGCTTTCAGTAGCAGCTGAAAAGATGAGGACTGTAGAACATATGTGGACTTGGACCAGGACATTTCTGGCCTTAACCTCCACGGCCACCTCCCACCACGGAGCCACAGGACAAGACCAGTGTCCTCACTCTGATGCACCTATCAGCCAGATGCCATACTGATGTATACCAGAATTTCACATTCTTTCCCCTGCACAATCAGGAATAAAGGAAAAGAGAACCATGGAAATATGGTTTCAGTGTAGAGAGTTAAATCTGGAGGTAAATAATCCTGCGGAACAAACAGCAGTTTGTTCTTTCGACCAACACAATCCCTACCCAGGGACGGGTTCTCACTTCCACTGAAGAGAGGCGCCCTGAGAAGTTCATAATGGATGCGTTTACAGCTACTTACTATTGCAAAAGTTAATTTAGCAGTGTCGCTGCAAAACCATCAGGAAACCCAAGAAGCCTGAAGAATTCAACGGAGACCTGAGCAGAGTACAGATTAGAGAGACTGAGGAAGATGCCTCACCATGGCCAAGCCGTCTATACCCGCGGCAAAGCTGCCATGCTGGGTCCACACTGAGTGAAGCAGACAAGCTGACGAAGATTCTCAAGCGGCCGAGAGCCGCCGCAGCCCTGCCGTCTCCCAACGAGTGTTCAGCAGTTCATTAGCATAAGTGCCATAAAATTGGGGCCCTCTATCCTCTTTATTATATTTTATAGATAGATAATTATTGAAGGGAAGCCGTTGCCTTTTTTATGGACTTGAGAGCTCTCTGCCTCACACACTCTCATTCTGTTTGAGATCTCCCACCTGATGCTGCCCTGTTTGGAAAGAAAAAAGCACCGGGCTTTTTTAGGAGGTTGGGCGGGAGGTAGACTCTGCACCCCAGAGAGTGCCTGTCCAGACCTTCCAAGATGGGGACAGACCCATCCAGAGCTACTTCTTGATGCAGGCACTGCTTCTCGGACGTATGGCACAGCCCCAAGAGTTCTGTGCCGTAAAACCCATAAAGAGTAACACCGCGTGTCTGGAAACAGAAACGATGCCTTACAAGAATTTATATATTCCATGTAATTGATCTGTATGTTGGGGACATCTCATTTGTAGACCTGCCTTCTTTTGCTAATTACTAACATCCAACTCAGTGGATCAGCTCAATGATAGTCCCAGATAAACAGATATCCCTGTTGCTCCTGGGAATTATTTTCAGATTAATCAAATTCACCTGACAAAGAGTTAGATGTCAATGTTGATATTCCTAGTGGGTTTTTTCTCTTCCTTGTATTTTCTCCCTTCTTCAAGGGACAATCGATAGCGACAATTCAGCTTCCTGTAGTCTGAAAGATCACACAGTCTCTACAAATTGCCTTTTGGTGTACCAGTATCCCCTACCACCATATTCCTTACAAAAATCTCTCTAAGCAAGAATACTGTACTAACAAGTGTTTTCAGCCTTCTTACGATAGTAGAAATTTCACCTCACTGGGCAGAAACAGCACAAATCTATATGTCTGTGTTTTTTGTTTTTGTTTTGTTTTGTGGGGATTGAACCCAAGGGTTGCTCAACCACTAAGCTGCATCCCCAGCTTCTTTTTAATTTTATTTTACCAATAGTTCTTGGTTTATTTTCTGCAAAGCGTGATCTGAGGAAAATATTTTTTTTTATTTTATTTATTTATTTTTTTTAATATAACAATTTTTTATTGAACATAAATAGTATACATTTACACTATATTTGGTGCCCTCCCCCCCCCGCCCACATTTCCCCCCCCCACACACACCAATGGTTGTCCAGGTTAACCATGTCTTATTCATAATTTTACACATGTTCAAGTGTAGACCCTTATTAATCGAGACCGGCCTTCCTCCTCTCCTATCTTACCATCCAAACTTAGCTAGTATTTTGAGGAAAATATTTTAACACATTAACATTTGTTAATCTTGAAATGTGAGCATGTGAGTTTGGGTTGTAGTAGTAGTAGTAGTATACTGGGGATGGAACCCAGGGGCATTCTACCTCTGAGTTATACCACCACCCCTATTTTTTATTCTTTTATTTGAAACAGGGTCTCACTGAGCTGCAAAGGGCCTCACTAAGTAGCTGAGGCTGTCCGCAAACTGTGATCCTCCTGTCTCAGCCTCTCAAATGCTGGGATTACAAGCATGCACCACGTCCAGCTGGTATATATTATATTCAGTACATGTATGTTTTTAAAACTTTCCAATAGAAAAGACAATTAAAAACACCATATGAATCCATGAAAATTGAGATTTTCCCGTGAAACCTTATCAAGTTTAGAAAGTCTGAAGTCAGCTGGTGGTTTTATTTTTTCTTTTCTTTAAATTTGTTAATAGAATGAATACTTCTAATTCGGAAACCACAATTTTGTGTTTTGAAACAGGCTCTTGCCAAGTTATTGCACACTGGCCTTGAACTGCGACCCTCCTGCCTCAGCCTCCCCAGTACTAGGAATCTTTGTATTTTAAGAACTAATAGAGGCTACTTTGGCTGTGACCTCCCAGGGACACCTCTGTCGCTGAGGGTGTCGGCGCCACCCAGGAGTCTTTGCCCAGTGTGGGGATGTTTTTGGTCAAATGCAGCTCCAGAGGGAGCCTCTTGTCAGTCACAGGGGGCATAAAGACACAAGAAATGGATATGATCTGAGTGGCAGGGCTAAAGCAAAATGTAGAATCCAGGCGTAGTGGCGCACACTTGTAATCCCAGCATTCGGGAGGCTGAGACCAAAGGACCGTGGTTCGTGGACAGCCTCAGCTATTTAGTGAGGCCCTCAGCAACTCAGTGAGACCCTGTTTCAAAAATTTTAAAAGATTAAAAAATAGGCTGGGGGCGTAGCTCAGAGGTTTCATGCCCCTGGGTTCCATCCCCAGTACTACATAAAAAAGGAAGTGTAGGCGCTTTGGGAATTCTGTGCACTCCAAAAACCATCTAAAGCTACTACGAAGCACCATCAATCCCCAGCAAAGATAGAAGATGGGCGGCAGCCACACCCCATCTGAGTACTCCAAAGACAAAAGAGGTCTCCGATGGTCACAGCCCGTCACCCATGCCCACTGCTCTCTGTGGCGCCAGTCTGCCCGGCAGCACCTCGTGGAACAAGTGACTTCCACAGGACTCCTTCTGATCCCCAGGTGAGAGGGGCTGGGCTGCAAGCCAGCACAACCTCAACAGAGCCGTAAAACCCAAGAAACTCACAGGAAGACATGGGTTGCATGGCTTCATGATCCCCTTAAAAATAAATGATGACCCGGCCGGGCGTGGTGGCGCACGCTTATAATCCTCACACTTGGGAGGCAGAGACAGGAGGATCGCGCAGGTTTGAAGCCAGCCGCGCTGGCTTAGGAGACCCTGTTCCCAAAAATAAAAATAGATCTGGGAGTGTAGCCCAGAGATAGACGGGCTTCCAGGAACCCCAGTACCACCAATAAATAAATAAATAAATAAATAAATAAATAAATAAATAAATGATGACCCAATTTATCTAGACACTAAACACTTGACGCTTGGGTTCTGACGCATGCACCTTCCTACGATCACTCTTCCCAGCCTGAGTCCATCTTGTCCTGGCTCTGCCTGCCCAGGGCTGGGTCACTCTGGCTCCGGCCTCCGGCTGCACCTGTCTTTCCAGCAGCCTGCCCCACTCTCCTTGGGTGTCCATGGTGAGCATTAGGTCTCCCTTTCCCAGGCCATCTCTATATTTGTGGACTCACCTCCCCCTCCTCCCTCCTCCAGTGGAAGGAATGTGCATTGAATCCTCACTGCAGAGGTGAACTTCACCCGCCCAGGTAAAGCAATTGGCTGACACATAGGGAGGCAACACGGTTCTGACCAATGTGACTGGGCATGAAGAATTCAGGGAAAGTCATCTTCATTCTTAAAAAGAATATCAGCCCTTTGCAGTCTGGCCGGCATGATTCAAAGCAGAAAGAGTCTGCATAGAACCCCAGAGCCAGGCTGCATCCAGGCTCTCTGTGACCTGCATGGCACTGGAGCACGTAAACTATGCAGGCACGCTCTCTCCTGGCCCCTGGACTCCAGCTATTCCTGCTCTAACAAGACCCACAACAGCTGCCTGGTCAGAGAGAAAAACTCAGGACATCCCAGCACTGGCCCTTCCTGAGTGCCCAGCCGAGGAAGGGCTGCTGCCCAACGTCCAGGCTGCAGATCCCAGCATCCTCAGGCTCACCTATGCTGATCAGCAGCCCTCTAGAATCACCCAAATAAATGACCAGCAGCCGGGGAAATCATTCTGAAGACAACTAGGAATTACCTCAGTTCACACAGCCACCAGAAAGTAATATCCAATAATAAAGTTTTGAATTTCATTACCGTGTCCCTGGATAATGTGGCTACTGTTAAACACGATTTTATTGTCTGCATGTTTGTCCCATAAAATAAATATATATTTTATCTAATCCAAATTGCACCCGACGGTTTTGATTTGTGAGAGGCGTCAAGGGAGGCGGTTTTCGAGATGCTATTTTTAATCTGCCTCCCTATGTAATGAACTTGGGCTTAGGATCCCAGGAATTAGGGACTGGGAAGAGCTCTGAGTCAGCTCTGGTGACAAATGTCAGACTTGGGGCAGACCAGCACTTCATGCCCTGATATTTCCATGGACTCGGACCACGGTGAGAAAGAGGAAGTCTCCATCGGCCATTTGTAAAAGCTTCAAATGGTTTACCTTTCTACTCTTCCCCACAAAAATGAGAGTCTTTATTGTTATTCTCAGATGTTGTTTTCTTTTTGTTTGGGGTGAAGGACTGTGGGTAATAAAATTTTACTGCTCGAGGTCAGTCATCTGTGTATAATCCATGATAAATGGCAGTAAAATAAGAAGGCATCCCTCCACCTTGACGTCTCCCAGGCAGCTGCTACCCTACTCCATCCCCGTGAAACATGAGTGCCAGTCTCAGGGACATGACACTTGATACAGATAAATCCCCACATCGTCTTTTCTTGGTGACACAGCAATCTGAGGCTCCTCCCTGGCTGGGGGCCTTGAGGTCAGGACCCTGTGGAAGGGTCCTTGGCAGGTGCAAACCACAGGAGGGAAATTTCCAGGTGTGCAAACTCTCGGGGTCCCTGGAAGCCTCCTTACATGCCCCATTTGAGGACAGAGACATGGACACAGAGCCACACACATACCAGACTGGCAGTCGTCTAGGTAGGGGCATGCAGTGTCCCCCAGGATCTCTCAAAGGAAGCAAGGCCTGACCACCACCTGGAGCTGCCAGCCAGAGAGGCCAGGGGAGGACCCGGCTCTTGAATCACACGCCGAGCTCTGTGCCCAGGGCTAGATCATCAACGTCTGTGAGAATCAAGTCCACTCACCCGAAAAAGGGTACACTGAAGGCCCCAGTTCCTGGGAAAGGCCAAAGAGTGATGCTTGTGAAACACTAGCTGAGCACTGGGATTTAACCTGCTGTTCGATCCATCTGGAGTCAACCACTGAAGCCGTCAGGTGACGCCCGTCTGATGGCACTAGCTGTCCATGCAGATGACACAGGGAGAAACATAAATACATTCTCTGGACACATTTAATTTTTTTTTTATGTAGAACATATTGAAAATGGTATACATTCAGACTGTGTTTGGTGCCCTCTGCCCCCGACTTCCCCTTCCCCCTCCCAAAATGAGTGTGCAGGTTGACCAATGTACATTCAAACTGTTATACATATTAGGATATAGCTCTTCCACTAATCAACCTCGGCCTTCTTCCTCCCCTATCCTTCCATTCTAGCTTTGCTGAGTTTTCCCCTCCATTGTCTGGAGTCCCTCTGGTATTCCTAATACTCCCTAGTTTGGGCATATTAAGGAAAACATATGTCCCTTCTCTTTCTGTGCTTGGCTAATCTCACTTAACATAATGTTCTCCAGGTCTTTCCATCTTCTTGCGAATGACATTATTTTGTTCTTCTTTATTGCTGAGTAGAATTCCATTGTGTGTATTTCCCATAATTTTGCAATCCATTCATCTGTTGATGGAGACCTAGGTTGGTTCCATATTTTGGCTATTACGAATTGTGCTGCTGTAGACGTGGGTATGCATATGTTACTGTAGTTCTCTGATTCCAAACCCTTTGGAAAGATACCCAGGAGTGGTATAGCCAGATCTTATGGTGAATCCATTCCCAGTTTTCTAAGGAATCTCCACACTGATCTCCAAAGCAGCTGAACTACTTTGCACTCTCACCAACAGTGTAAAAGAGTCTACTTTCCCCACATCCTCGCTCTGGCCACATTTTACAACACCCTTTGAGCCAGGCGTGGTGGCGCACCCTTGTAATCCCCGCGCTTAGGAGGCGGAGACAAGAGGATCCCGCAGGTTTGAAGCCAGCCTCACTGGCTTTAAAAACCCTGTTTCCAAATAAAAATATAAAATAGGTCTGGGAGTGTAGCCCAGAGGTAGAAGAGTCCCATCCCCAGTACCACCAATAAATAAAAATAAATAAATAAATAAACAAAAACCCTTTGAGTTTGGGCACGACTCGCAATTTTACACATAACTTCATCACCCCTATAACTGGGCTCAGAAACACACATTGGCCTTCTCTTTGCACACTGGGAAAATACATGCGTATACATACACAAAGTTCTAAAGGAGAATAAGGTTTTATGGCCCTGCGCCTTCAAATATTAAGAAGGCGATATGGCTTCTCTCAGATTTCCTCTTTATTTTTTTCTTTTTTGATGTCACAAGAGTGGTATTTGTCAGACGCTAGGTAGAGAATAACAGCACCATATAAAAGAAATAGCCCAAGTGACCTGCTTCTTCCTTGAGATGTGGATAGGTGCTTTTGAATTACAGAAAAAAAAAAAAAGAAAAAAAAAAACTCTGCTTTTTGAGCTACTGAGTAAAAAGGGAAAAAATAACAACAACCCAGTGCTTTCACATTTTACATGTGCTCTCTGGGTATGTGGCCAGGATTCGGTATAAATCTTTTCTTATTTTGTGTTTCAGAAAGCACGCAATAGAAAACCCATTCTAACAATAAATGCTAGTCACCTGAGGTCCATAGCTTGTTTTGTGGCTAAGAAAATAAAGCCTCTGCTCACCCTTGGCCAACGGAGTTACATTTTATGCTATTATTAATGCATTGCAAAGCTTTTTTTCATACCAATTTGAAATTATACATCTGGGAAATCCCAGTACAACAGCAACCAAAGCTTTGCTTCTCCGTGTGGCCCTCTGCAATTACAAGAATGTGCAACTATAATTTAGCTCAGGTAAAATTCAATCAGTCACCCCAAGCACAAAGAAATCTTTGTCTCCCAGGAAAAGCGGGGAGGAGAAAGGGGAGGAAGAGGGAGAAGGAAAGGAAGAGGAAGAAAGAGCCAGAGAAAAGGAGAAAGGGACAAGGGAAGGTTTCCCTGATATTGGCATCAGGACATCAAGGGGTTTGTAAGGTTGCTGATTGGAACATTCAGCTGCCACTTTTAGGACCTGGGTGCAGAGGAGCAGAGTGGCAGAGCTCCAGAATTAAAGCAAAGTCCAGACAGGCTTTGCAGCCTCCTTGGATTCTTCATAAAATATAACATGCTTTGTGTTAAAAATAGAAAGATTAGTGGGCGTAAAACAAGAAATTAAAAGAAGGGCGATTTTGTTGGAGCACTGAGATTCACAGGCTGAAACCCAGAGATGAATAGTGCGCCAACCCAGAAACCCTTGCTGGATGAAGAGAGTTCTCAGCACATGGCTGGCTGGTCCCAAATGCAATCCCACCTCCAAGCCTGGCTCCAGAAAGAAAAACTATCCTACCAGTCACTCCTTTTTTCCTTATTTTATTTTTTATTGCAATGACTTTCCTTTGTTGTCTGCAAAAGACTGCATGTGAGTGCTAATGGAATAGTATTTATAGGCTTTTGCATTCCATAATTGTTTTGCAGAAGTCGTTTAGCAGGGGACAGATAACTCAGCAGTAATGCACTTGGAACACAAACATTTTCCTCCTCAGCACCAACAGGTGAGTACTCCTGCTAGGCACCTCCTCCTAGAGGCAGACATTTGGCTTACCAAAATATTTTACCAACCTGTTTGTTTGCTCCCAGTCAGATGACACTGTGAGCTCACAGGAGGATAGCTCCATTCTGCTCTAGATGCAGCAGGAGAGACAGACTTATCTTTACTAAGCTGCTTGCAGGAGAAAGGCAGGCACCCAGTAAAGACGCAGAGCATGTCTGTGCCCACCAGGATCTAGTGCACGCTCCTGGTGTGCTAGATCATTTTGTAACTTCAGTGGTGTTGTGTAAATAGCCTCGCACAGAGTGCAAGCCTTTGGGTTGGCTTTCCCACATGGCACAAATCCCTGGACATGCGCAGTGTCGACGATTCCTTCCTTCTTATCACAGAGCGCTGTTTCACCTCGTTCTTGTGGCATGCGTTGCTTGAGGGTCCACCATCCAAGGGCATCTGGATTGTTTCTCAGTGGGAGCCACTACAGATAGAATGGCTACAAACTTTCATAGGTACACAAGTCTTTATGTGAGCCTAAGTTAATGCCCAGGAGTGACATGATTGTGTCATATGGTAGCTTCAGGGTAAATTTTATTTATTTATTTTTTTGCAGTACTGGGGATGGAACCCAGGAGCATTCTACCTCCAAACTATACCCCCAGCCCTAGTTTTATTATTCATTATTTTGAAACAGGGTCGCACTGAATTGCAAAGGGCCTAAGTAGCTGAGGCTGTCCACGAACCATGATCTTCCTGTCTCAGCCTCCCAAATGCTGGGATTACATTGTTGAACTGTTTTTCAAAGTGGCAATACCGTTTTATATTTATGCCTGCAAAGTTTGAGTGACCCAGCTTCTTCTCATCCTCATCAGCGTTTGGTGTGATCGTCGCTTTTTACCTTGGCCGTTCTGAGTGATCTCACTGAGATTAAACAGTGGTGCACGGCGAAGGATGGTTCTATGCATTCCTTTGCCGTCTCTATGTTCTCCAGGGCGAAATGTCCCTATGCGTCCCTTTGTTCACTTTCTAACTGGACTGCTTGCTGTCGGGTTTTGAAGGTTCTTTATATATCGTAGCTACTGGCCATTTCCATATTTGTGTTTTGCAAAACTCTCAAAATCTATTCTCAAATTCTGCAAATTATCTTTCAGTCCTCTTGACTGAATAGACCATAGAGCAGAAGACTTCCGTTGTCGACGTCTAATGCGTCCACTTTTACAGTGTTTAATTCTCTCTGTTTCCTTCTCTTGGCTGTGCTTTTGGTTTACTTAGTATCTGAGAACTCTTTGGATGGCCATAGGTTACAGATTTTCTCTTTTGTTTTTTTCTTAAACTTTTAGAGTTTTCCATTTTAAACTTAAATCCTTGATACATTTTGCATTATTCATGGCATAAGATGTGAATTTTAGGTTAAGGCTCATTATTTGACTTACAGACATTAAAATTTCTGTCCATATATTAAAAAATTTGTCTTTCTTCCATTAAATTGTTTTTCAAAAATCAGATGTTTGTATTGGATGGGATCAATTTCTAGATTATTCTGCTCCTTTGATTTATATTGTCTTTCCCTCTGCCAATGCCGTGCAGTCTTGATTACTGTAGTTATATAATCTGAAACTGAGTAGAGTGGTTTCCTCTGTTTTCTTCTTTTTTTTTTTTTAAGCTTAGCTAGTTTAGTCCTTTGGATTTCAATATTAATTTTATAATAATCTACCTACAAAAATATTTCTGAGGTTTTGTAAAAAATTGTTTTAAACTTTTATATCTACTTTGGTAAAAAGTGCCTTCTTTATATAATGCTGAATGTTCTAACTCATAAACTCAGAATGTCTCTTCATTTATTTAGACATTCTTTTGGTTCCTTCACCAGCATTTTGCATAGACTTCTGTATATGTCTCTTTAGATTTACACTTAAGTATGTCACCACGGTGTTGAGGGCAGTGTGCCACCAGGCTGCAGCTCTGATCTGGATAAAGTACCCTTGGGAGTAAATGTACTTCAGACTTAGAAAAACTAAGAATTTATTAACCCCAGGGCCTTCCCTGGGAGTAGCAATGCCAACCAAAGAGTGCTTCCTCAAGAAATCACATCAATCCGGAAAAGAGGAGGAAATAGGAAAAGAAACAGCAGCCCAAGAAAACAGTAAGAAAAGTGGTGTTGATAAATCCAACTACTGACTTCTCTTTTAATTGTAGAAGAAGAAGACAGAGAAGAAGGAGGAGGAGAAGAGGAGGAGGAGGAGGTGGTGGAGGAAGAAGAAGAAGAAGAAGAAGAAGAAGAAGAAGAAGAAGAAGAAGAAGAAGAAGAAGAAGAAGAAGAAGAAGAAGAAGAGGAGGAGGAGGAGGAGGAGGAGGAGGAGGAGGAGGAGGAGGAGGAGGAGGAGGAGGAGGAAGAGGAGGAGGAGGAGGAGGAGGAAGAGGAAGAAGTAATTCTGTGAATTTAATAAAATGGTGAAACAAAAATTCTAGATCCTTTCTTTTTTATTCTGATTGAGCATTTTGAAAACATACTGAAAGGAATCCTTCCCTGGGTAAGGGGGCTGGGGCTGAGGGGTTCACAGCAAAGTCAAGGAGCGCTAAGATCTTCGTCTTTTTCTGGAGGAAGTTGAAGATAAAGAATAAATTTAGATTTAATTAGAAATTTGTCCATCTGCTTCGAGGTATTAGACAAGTGTTTGCCAGGTTTTTTAAGCCATTTAGGGCTGTTTGAACAATTAGCATGACTAACAAAATAAACTCAGGCCCAATGGAAGATAGTATATTTTGCCATTAAAAGTCATCAAAGTTAAGTTTCTCGAATCCTGAATGTCTTGCAATTACCTTCTAATGTATTTTGCATATTTTTAGACAGCGATAACTTCCCATTTACAAAGAGAATAGCTCTGGAAACAGTCTGCTGATGTTTCTGGTGGGTTTGAATAGTGATCAGAACTGGGAGAAGGTCAATTAAATCAGAACACTTCATACGGAAGCCTGTTTTTTGTTAACAGAAACGTCGTCTTTCTTCCAAATTCATTTCTAGTGCAGTTTATCCACCAAAATATTATAAATGTTCTGATGAACTCTCAACCTAATGCTTTTTCGAATGTAACTGGGCCAACGGTAGCCTTTTCAAAAAATTGGAAGAAAAAAGAAAAATTCTAATAAATCTCATTATTTTTTCCACTAATAATCAGCAAAGGTTTTAGATGTGTGAAGGGATTCAAGTTAAGTTTTTATGGGAGAGATAGTCAAACATAATTAGCTATGATTGTTACCATCTTGTACCCCATTAAGATGTATGAAACAATGCACCAATAAAAATAACATAAAAATTTGGGAAGTTTGTGTTTCATCCACATCTTACTTTTTAATGGACAAAAAGTGGTATATATTTATAGTGTGTGACATTTTAAAAGAAACAAAGGCACACATTCCCATAACAGAACCACAATTTCTCAATTATTCCCTCCAGATTTCTCCGTGAATAAGTAGTCCTGGTGGAGCCCATCTGCCCTGACCTACCTGTCAGCAGGGAGCACTGAGCACAGGGCAGTTCTCCTAAAGGTCTACTTTAGGACATGAAGACTGTGCTGCGAGTCTCTTGTTAGCCTCACAGCTAAAAGAGGCCAGGAGTCACAGGAGACTCTTTTGAAAGTTCTAGTTTCCCATACTAGGCTCTGAGCCTACAAGGTAGCAGCAGCCTGTCCATTACACGGATGATCCACTGGGCTCAGTAATACTGAGGAGGCTGCCAGGAGCCCTGTCCAGCAGACTGCAAAGCAGCTCTTCCCACCAGTCACCTCCATCACCTCTCTAAGCATGTGGGGTCTTCTCACTGACTGATGGGCACAGAGCACAGGCATGAGAACGCACTGGGGGTTTTGTGGGCCAGCCGGGCACTTCCAGCCCCAAAGAAGGATGGCACTGGTTTATCCAAGAGGGGCTCTCAGGTCACTGAGAGGAATACCAATTCTGAATTGAAATTTTAAGAGCAACCGGGCATGGTGGCACATGCTTGTCATCCCAGCATTTGGGAGGCTGAGACAGGAGGATCGTGGTTCGTAGCCAGCCTCAGCTACTTATCAAGGCCCTCTGCAACTCAGTGAGACCCTGTTTCAAAATAAAGAATAAAAAATAGTGCTGGTGGTGTAGCTCGGAGGTAGAATGCCCCTGGGTTCCATCCCCAGTACCACACATAAAAAAATAAATAAATTTAAGAGTGATTAGAAACACAAAAGAAAATAAAGTGTGAAAATCAATATGCAAACCAAACAAAACTGTGTCGTAACCCTCCTGTCCTCATGGAGACCGGGCTGCATTCTGCCCGCCCTGGGACCCACCTGTCTGAGGCCTGCCATCCTGGACCTTCTTCCCTCCCTCTCAGTGGTGCACAGCTGCAGGGCCCCCCTGAGACCCCTCCTCAGCTTAGCCCCTGACATGGCAGCCGGGCCTCCCTCTGTCTCCCCAGGACTGAAACTGTAGAGCCATGTCCCGCCCTCTCCTCTTGTCCCCAGCTTCTTCCACTGTGCCATATCCCCCTTGCCGCCAGCCATTGCCCTCGATGAATTCCCCTCTCCCTGGAAGGTTCCTCCCCCGACTAGAGGCTGGGGGCTTCTACTCCACTCTGCCCTTTATTTCTCTGACCCCTTCCAGCCCAGCTGCCGAGCACACAGCTGCCCACCTTCCCTGTTCCTCAACATGTATATCAGCTCCTAATACGTCTTGTCTAACTTTTGCCTCTCCTGGTTAGCTGTGAACTCCCCAAGCGCAAGGATTTGGCTATTCCACTCATGGCTGCACCCCTGACCCATCAAAGTGCTGGTCCCTACTAGCCACATTCTATATGGGAGCAAACAGATTGACTTGATTTCAGATAACTGACCTCATTTAAGAACCCAACTGATCCCAATGCTAGGTGCTGGTTTAAGTGGTTGGGAGGTAGGGTCACCTTCTTTCCAGACCCCGGGGGGATGGAAATGGTTTCCATGTTACACTTGGTCCTCAGTGAGCACTATTTATACAGCCCATAAACACAGCCTTTCTATCTTAAACTTTGGGAATCCACCTGAACAAATTTGTTTGTGGATGTGGGACATAATGTAAATGTTAACAACGTGGTAAACTCGCAGCTGAGAGAAAGCGGGATACAGAGGCGAGACGGGAGTGTGAATGTCTTCATCTCACAAGTCAAAGACTCGGGTTGATGGAATAAGAAATAGGGGCACAAGGTGTTTGTTCTTTAAAGTCAAGGGCCATTAGAAAAACTAATGCTAGAAATGCCAAACCCGTTGAAGGGAGCCGCGTCCTCCTGTCTTCCCATGCAAAGCACAATGGTTCTGGCTGATCCCGGTGCTGTGACAAGGACAAGACAGTTCCTGGTTTCCCTGTGAAATCGCAGAAAAGGGACAGTTGGCCACCCAGGGCAGGAAGAGGTCTTCACTCTGCAGGCTGTTACAGAACCTAGACACTCCCCTACCACATCTCCTCATCTGCCTGGCTGGACCTGGCTCCCTCCCCAACCCATGAAGGGGAAGAGCATAAAAGGCAACCATAGTCCTTTTAAGGCTCTGATCTGGAAAGTTCACAGTGCTCTTCTCACATTCATCAGGCAGATTTTACTCACGCTGAGCTGCAGCTAGGACTTGGGGGAAGGGAGAAAGAATGTTGAGGGGCTAATCACAAGACTTCAAAACAGTGAGTTTGGGAGAGTGTGGAAGATGGCGGCTGCCGAAAAGGACATGCATTCCTCGGAGAAGCCCTGGACACCAGATTTTGGGTTAATATCTGATTGGGACAACTTAAGGAGACATTTCCAGCCGTGACTTCCATATAGGAGAGAGAGTGGATAACAGCGCAATTAGAAGCAAGATGACAAGGAGGCACTTGCCACGCAAGAAAAGTGCTTTTTGGAAGAACATCACAGACGGGATTAGAGAAAAGACTGCTTCAGCCGCGCATGCTGGGGACTATTAACGACATGATCCAGACGTGGTGGAAAATGATCCAGACGTGGTGGAGGGAGCCCAGCAGCGCCAAGCAGGAAGCCAAGCCGTGCATCCCAGGAACTCAGCAGTCCTGGCCGCCACACTCCTCTATGCTGTGCTGGGGTTCATGTTGCACTTGGAACAGCAGATCCTGCTCTACATGGTGAGGCTGTGGCCTCTCCTCTTGGAGGGGAGATAAAATTCATTGCTGCTGAGTGCTCGATCCCACAACCTCTTCAAAACACACATACTGTCTTCTCATTAAAAAAAAATATTGGAGGGGGTCAAGATGGTGGCAGCAGCAGCCAGGATTCAGGAGATGCAGACAAATCCTATCCAATTCACCTGGAACTTTTGGAAAAAAATCCCCATGAAGGAGGACTGCTCCTGCCTCACATGCTTAAGAATTCTGGATATCATATCATGTAAGGAAGGAGCTCAGTGAAGAACCAGGAGGAAGGCGGTGGTGGTGGTGGCAGTGGCAGTGGAGACTAGTATTAGGGAGAGGTAGAGATCTGATCCAACCCACCCTGGTCTTCTGAAGAAATTGCCCCAAAGGTAGAATGCTACCACCATGCTCAGGAATTCTGGACAACATACAATGTGGGAAAAGTGTTTGGGAGAGAAATGAGAGGGTGGAGGCAGTGGCCAATATTCAGGAGAGGCAAAGATCTGATTCAATCCACCTTGATCTTTTGAAGAAATCGCCCCAAAGGTTAAATGCTACCACCGCACATGCTCTGGAATTTGGGACAATATGCTGTGTGAATAAGGTGCTCGGAAGAGAACCAAGATGGCTGTGGCAGCATCAGTGGTGGTCAGTATTTGGTAGAGGCAGAGATTCAATCCAATCCACCTCATAATTTTAAATAAATATCTTCAAAGTCTACTGCTACTGCCACACATGCCCGGGAATTCTGGAAAACAAACTGTGTGGGAAAGGTGTTCAGGAGAGAACCGAGATGGCAGTGGCAGCAGTGGCAGTGGTGGTGACCAGAATTTGGAGGGGCAGACAGATCCAGTCCAGTTCAACTTTAACTTTTGAGGAAATCTCCCCCAAAGTAGACTTCTCCTGCCACACATGCTCAGGACTTCTGGACAACATGCTAAGTGGTATAAGAGTTTGGGGGGTTTCAGAGGGAGCCCCGCATAGCTGGGATGGGCCACCATGCTGCGTGTTCTGGGAGTCATCAACCCTCATGGCCACTGCGCTCCTCTGTGCAGAGCTGGAGGCCAAGGTGCACATGAAGTAGCAGAGCCTGCTTTCTGAAGTGAAGCTGTGGACCTCTGCCTTTAGAGGGAAGACAAAATTAATTGACACTAGGTATTTGGGGTCCCAGCTTTCACAAAAGACATGTACTACTGTCTCATACTAAAAAAAAAAAAAAAAAAAAAATCAAAGTATGCCAGGCGTGGTGGCGCACGCTTGTAATCTCCACACTTGGGAGGTGGAGACAAGAGGATTGCGCTGGTTTGAGGCCAGCCTCACTGGTTTAAGAGACAGACCCTGTTTCCAAATAATAATATAAAAAATAGGTCCCTGGGAATGTAGCCCAGAGGTAGAAGGGTAGCCAGGAACCCCAGTACCACCAAAAAAAAAAAGGAAGAAAAAAAGAAACATCTGTAGACAACCTGGTTATAGCAACAGAGACCAGAGTCCGATGCACAGTAAGGCCGGTGCCAGGGCCTCTAAGGCCAGGATAGGAGCCTGCCATGTGGTGAGGCCTGTGCTGAGACCAGCGAGACCGGGATAGGAGCCTGCCTTAGGGCAAGGCTGGTGCCCAGGCCAGCAAGTCCAGGATTAAAGCCTGCCATGAGGCAAGGCTGGTGCTTGGGCCTCTGAGGCTGGGATCAGAGCCTGCCGAGGGGTGAGGCCGGTGCCAGGGCCAGCAAGGCTGTGATCGGAGCCTGCCATGAGGCAAGACCAGTGATAGACCCCAGGAGGCCAGGATCAGAACCTGCTGAGGAGTGAGGCCAGCGCCAGGGCCAGCGAGTACAGGGTCAGAGCCTGCTGTGAGGCAAGGCTGGTGCTGGGGCCTGCGAGGTCGGGATTGGAGCCTGCCAAAGGGTGAGGCCTGTGTCAGGGCCGGCGAGGCTAGGATAGGGGTCTGCTGTGAGGCAAGGCCGGTGCTGGGGCCTCCGAGCCCAGGACTGGAGTCTGCCAAGGGGTGAGTCTGGTGCCAGGGCTAATGAGGCCGGGATCAGAGCCTGCTGTGAGGCAAGGCCGGTTCTGGAGCCTCCAAGGCCAGGATCAGAGCCTACCATGTGGCGAGGCCAGTGCTGGGGTCAGCAAGGCCAGGATCCATGCCTGCCATGTGGTGAGGCTGTAGCTGGAGCCAGTGAGGCTGGGGTAGGAGTCTGCCTTAAGGCAAAGCCAGTGCTGGAGCCTCTGAGACTGGGATTGTAGCCTGCCATGAGGCAAAGCCAGTACTGGAACCAGCCAGGCCGGGATCAGAGTCTGCCAGTTGGCCAGGCCGGTGCTGGGGCCTTCAAGAGTGGGATCGAACTTGCGATATGGCATACACAGAGAAATAGCACAGAAAATAAAAAATCAGATGCTTTCCCTAATATGCAAAAACTAGGAAGAAATGGATAATAGGAGGAAATCTAGTTGAAGATAGGGCCCTATGGAGGAGCAATTAAGGTGCCCAATCAGAGGGGATGGGATGGGGGAAGATGGAATCTCTTTAAACACATGATGTATGTAAACAAATACATCAAAGTTAGTCACCAAATAAAGCATGAGATTGAGGGAGGGGGAGGAAATGGGATGGGGATTGGATAAAGGCTAATTGGATGATGTGTGCTTGTATATCTTCACAATTCTTGTATTCCATTATGATGTTTGACTACAATGCACCAATAAAAATTTAAAAAAAGAAATTATAAAAAAGTGAGTTTATAGATATAGTGTAAAATTATAAACCAACAAAATAAAATATATTACTTAGATTTATATTGATCTGTCTAAACAGGCTAAATTGTGTTATGTTAATAAACAATCCAAAACACTTAGTGGCTTATAAAACAAAGGCTTTTTCTTATTCACACTCTATGTCTAACCTGAGGCTATAAGGGACACAGGCTGGAGGAGCCATCATTGTAGCAAGAGAAAAGACTAATAATAAATCTTTATTAGGGGTTGAATCATGTCCTTCTAAATATAAACTAAAGAGCTTGGCATGGTGACACATGTCTGGGATCCCAAAACTTGGGAGACTGAGGCAGGAGGATCACAGGTTCAAGGCCAGTCTCAGCAACTTAGCAAGATCATGTTTCAAAATAAAAAGTAAAAGGGCTGAGAGTGTGGCTGTGAGGTAGAATGCTTGGAAATGCTCACCACTCTCAATACTCACCCATGTCGGTGACTATTGGACTATAAATTGATGGATAGAAGGATGAATATGTTTATAATGCAACAGTCAAAACCCCAACTTGAAAATTAAATATGCCAGCAGGGTCAGAGGAGATTCCAGTCTACCAATCACTGACCTGTCTCAACACAGAACCTACGAGTTCTTTGAAAAAGAACTCGCAGTTTCTCACAATGGGCTCCCTGGCATGCTTGAAATCAGCCTCAGCAGCCTTGCTGTTTACAGAATGCCACCATGCAGAAACCACTTAGCTATAACTGGTCTGTGCAGCTGACACCATTTGGCTTTGACGGCTGAGAGTTCTGGCAGGGAGTGGGTCCTGCCTTATCCATTCAAATCTGCCATCCACACACCAAATAGCCCCTCTCCCAGCAGCAGACATGGGTGTTTTGTCTGAATATTAGCCAAATAGCGAGAAATCCTCTGCTCTATTTATAGGGAGATTGGACTAATAAGAGAGTGATCCAATAAGTTCTGCCCTATCTACATGGCTGAGTTTAGCCCCACTGAGAAGTGGTCCTCTTCCCCCCATGAGAAGGACCACTGGGATTATGGCTTTCTGCTCTCAGAGCTACTCCATCCACTCTCCTTTGGAACTATCTCTTTCTGTAATTTGCTCACACTCTGAGCTTGGTGATTTCTTTTGAGACCTCCAATTCAATTGAGTCTTTAAAGCTCAACACAGAGCTAGACCATGAATATAAGACATCACATTGGTATGAATTTTTTTTCAGTCAAAATAGGACTATCTGGAAACCACAGTCTACACAGGCTCTGGTAACACTGGCTGGTGGTTACCACCTGGTGTACACTGTACTTCCTGCAACATTCCTACTGGGCAGAGCTTGGGGCCAAAGCCAGAGAGAGGAGGTTGATTGTCCCCCAGATTCCAGCAGTGGCTGAGGATCCCATCCAGAATACAAGGACCCTGTGCCTCACCCACAGCTCCTACTGCATCCGTGCCGCTTGATTCTATATTTAACCCATTGCTTTCATGTCCACAGGGTTTGGAGACTGGCCGTCCACTTGCCCACATGCCTGGTGTCGCCTTCGAGACTTCCCTGCAGAGGTCTCTCAGAAGGACTGGTGCAGCTCAATTTTCCATGGCCAAGTTCTACCTATACAAATCTGTCACCTGTGCCTGGGTCACTCTCACAACTCCAGGGCTTCTTCTCCAGGCCAGGAGACACCCCTGTGTGTGGAGGAGAGAACCAGTTCCCAAGAATGTAGTTCCCAAAACAAGTGATTACACAGCTTAGAAGAAGGGAGATGTAATTGCTCACGGTTTGGGAGATTTTAGGGTCTAGTCCACATCAGGCTGGATCTGCAGAACTCAGGGCATGGCAACAGGGCCTTCTGGATGGTATTCTTTCCAGAAGTTTCAGACTTCTAGATACCTGAATACACAGCTTGATAAAGAGGCTGAGGCCCTGGGGCCAAGGAGGCCTTGTTCTAAGTGTTCAAGAGAGGGCCTGGACACACATTGGTGGCCTGACATGGAACATGGGAACTTGGGAACATGGTCTCACAGCCACATCCCAGCTATGAAACCATGTTGACATTGCTTGACCTTCTAGGCCTATGGAGGGCATTTGCTCCCAGGGTCACTCAGGAATTAAATGATATGACGTATTCAAATGGTTGAGCACAGCACCTGGCACCAGGAAGGGTGTGGGGCACCAGTTTCTTCAGACCATTCATGAAGAACTGGGCCTGCAGTACACTGGCCACTTTTGCTCCACTGAATAGGAAGGCAGGAGGAAGGTGTTTCTGCTGTGGAACAAGCCAGTTAACGAGAATTGCTAGGAGCCAGCTGTGGTGCCTCCTCAGGGTAACTGTGCAGCCAGGAGACACAAACTGGAAGAAGATTTATTTTCCACCATAAACTCTATTGAATCTTCTTTTCCTGCTAACATTTTTAAATATATTCCCCAAACAAATCTTAAAATACTGATTTTGCTTCAGAGCTTACTAGGGGCTAGTAAAATACAGGATTGTGCATGTCAAAATTAGTTAATAAGATTGATCTCACGTTAAGTGTTCCTAGCAAAGAAAAAAAGGGGACACACGAGAAACCTTGGGGTGTGGATATGTCTTAGCTGGGTGGGTGATAGTATTAGGGTGTTTGAATATCTCCACAATCATCAAGAACACATTAAATATGCAGTTCCAAGAGGGCTCATAGAGCACCATGTCCTCTGGAGGGAACACAGAAGAACAGCAGAGAACTCAGTCCCGCAAGCCCTTTGTAGAGTGTTAATCCATCTGCAACCTAAACACCTCCCGCTAGGCCCCACCTCCTCCTAACACCGCTGCATTGCTGAATAAGTTCCCAACTTGTGTTTCGATGACACATTCAGGCCATGACAATACGCACTGGGGTCATGTTTGGGGGGACACTAAACACGGCAGGGGTATGGGCTTTTAACTGGCACTCTCTTTTTTTGAGAAATTTTAAAGTATATGGAAAATTAAATGACATAAACCCCTGCATTAAAACCAAAGGTAGGGAAGAATTCCACAATACCAACACTACTCATCAATAGTGTGTGTGTGTGCGTGTGTGTGTGTGTGTGTGTGTGTGTGTGTTGGGTTAGATGTGGGCAGCAAAAACTGATTTCTTTGCTGTGAGAGCTTTCATTTTAAACAGTATTCTACAAATATTACACAAAGTACAGAAATAGAAGAATTAAATTTGTTGCTCTATATTAGCTAGAAGATTTCTATTCAAAACACCTAAAAGGAGGAATTATAGTGCCGAGGTCATGTTTTATAATAAAAGATGCAGTTGTTCCATCGGTTTTGCAGGGAGATACAGAGCTCATACAAATCGCTGCCTTCCTGTCGGCAAGGTGTGCACTGTATTTGGATTCCAGGAAGAAAGTTGGAGAGTTATGAAGACATACACTAGTGAGTGGCTAGGTTTAAGAAAACATGTAGCTGCTTCTCAGTGCCCTTATTGCCCATAAAAGAACATTCACATGGTCAACAGCTCAAATTTATGTGGGCCCTAAGGGGTAAACTTCCAGGGCTGTGAATGGAGAGACACTTACACAATTCTCATTATTGTTAATAGAAATTGTGCATTGACTTCTCACTCAGAAACCCTTTTTGAGAATAAACTCTGTGTGTGTGTGTGTGTGTGTGTGTGTGTGTGTGTGTGTGTGTGTGGTATTTCCCCATCCCTTACAATGGCCCCACAGAAAAAGATTATTGCATACAAACATATTTACATTCCTTATGTTGTTTTCCTACATACCCCCGGCCAATGATACTTTTTAGATCAATCCTATTAAAGAAAAAGTTGTAGATTTCTCAATTAAGGTCATGCTGTAGCCTTAGTAACATAATTATTAAATAAAAACTATAGCATAGAGAGAGGCTGCTGTGCTTGCCTCCTTCACAAAAGAGTGTGAATATATATATGTATATGTATATGTATATGTATATGTATATGTATATGTATAATCAGTGGATAGTGTGTTCTTTCTTTCAAGTCTTAGAGAAACCTATGACAGAAGAAAGTTTTTTTAAAAGTTTATAATAGTTTATAATGGCATATGATTGCACAGTTCTGCTAAAACTGAGTAGTTAATGCAGAAGGACATACAAATTACCAAGAAAATAATAAAACATTCATACCAATGTGTTAAGCATATGAATTACAGTAAAAATCATGAATATGTAAAATGGAGAATGTCGGATTGGCAGAGGACCCATCCCCTGAACTCCACACTCAGAATGCATGAAATAATTGCTCTAGTGAAACATATGAAGACCACAGAATATCTGCATCACTATAATTTACATCAACATAGCAATTAGCAACAAAGGTTACTGTATAGGGAATGGCAAATATATGGTGAAGGTAATGTCCCAGTAAACGATAAAGAGGAACACCCACGACCACATGCCCTGGTGGGAGTTGGGTTAGGATTAGGGCTGTGATGCCCTACCATACAAAAAGGAAAGGACAGGAAGGATAAGAAAGAGAAAGAGAGGGAAAAGGGGAAAAGAAATGTAATCCTAGTGAGCCTCATAGTTCTGCTCTAAATATCTTCAAAGTCAAGGTAACATAAAAGTGGACTATTGACTACTGCACAGCTTTTCTGGGAGAGGGTGCTGTGCAGATACGGTGGGAGAAGTGTGTGGAAGATAGAGGTGCTTTAGCCATAGTGGAAAGCCCTTACATAGCATCTAGACCTCGAATAAAACCATTGCCATTGGGTGAGGAAGCTGGGCAGGTGCCAGTGACAGCTCCCCCCACCCACACTATAAGCCCTATGGAAATATTAGCTTTTTAAAATTATGGGCATTTATAACTTTTACAAAATTAGAATAAAAGATTAAGGAGGGACCTAGGTATCCAAGTGGATTTTTTTTTTTTTTTTTTTTTTTTGGTGGTGGTACTGGGGTTCCTGGAAACCTTCTACCTCCGGGCTACACTCCCAGACCTATTTTTATATTTTTTTTATTTGGAAACAGGGTCTCTTAAGCCAGCGTGGCTGGCTCGAACCTGCGTAATCCTCCTGTCTCCGCCTCCCAAGCGCGGGGATTACAAGCGTGCGCCACCACCCCGGCTCCAAGTGGACTTAAAAAAAAAAAAAAAAAAAAAAAAAAACAGATACTTGTTCATACCTCACACTGTAGCCAGAAAGCTATTCATGTTTAACTTGCTCTAGGTGGTGTTTTTTCACAACAAAAACTTTTAATGAATTTTTAAATTTAAATTTATTTTGGACTTCCATCCTGCATGATATGAGAACAACTTTCTGTATCAGTGATACAGGAGCAGCTTCTGTCCTCCATATGAGAGCAGCTTCCATCCTGCAGGATATGAGACATCTGCCCTGCTCTGAAATTAATGAGTGGTTTCCGTCCTCCATGGCATGAAAGCAGCTTCTATCCTCTATGATGAGAGAACATATTCCGGCCACCATGATGTGAGATTGCCTTCTGGCCTCCATGCTGAGAGAGCGACGTCCAGCCGCCATGTTGCGAGAGTGACTTCCGGCTGCCATGTTATGAGAGCAACTTCCGGCTGCCATGTTATGAGAGCAACTTCCGGCAGCCATGATGTGAGATGACTTCGGCCACAATGTGAGAGCGGCCTCAGACCTCTGTGATGTGGGAGCAGCTTCTGGACCCCTTATATTGGAGTGGTATCCCTCCACACTCTCTGCCACTGCAACCGCTGACATTTGTCCTTTAGAGCACAAATGGCAAGCCAGCGTGCTGGCACCAGATCTTGAGTTTCCTGCGTTTAAAATTGTGAGAAAATAAATGTTCATGGTTCAAACCAAGCAAATTGTGGATTTTGAAGGAACTAGCTTCCTTCTTTCCAGGCTCTCCTGCACAGGTCTGTCAGTTTTCTGTTGCTGCATCACCATCCAATACAAACTTTTTGGCTTAAAACAACACCCATTGATTATCTTACAACTTCCCCAGATCAGGAGTGTGGGCCCAGCATAGCTGGACTTCGGCTCAGTCACAGGACTCCAATCAAGGCATTAGCTGGAGCGTCAGTCACATCGGATGCAAAATCTTCTTCCAAGCCCAAAGGATTGTTGGCAAAATCTCTCTCTTTGCAGCTTCAGAACTCACGACAGCCCTTTCAAGCTCAACAGAAGAATGACTGAACCTTCCAGTCTCTTCTGAAAAATAATTTCATTAGGTCAAGCCTCCTATTATGGTTTGCATCTGAAATGTCCCTAAAAGGGCCTTGTTTTAAAAGCTTGGTGTCCAGGGTGGCATTAGTTGGGGTGGTAGAATCTTGAGGGGGTAGGGAGGGAGCCCATTAGCTCATGGGAGGTGTGTCCCTAAAGGGGACAGTGGAGCCCTACCCCTTTATCCTTTTTTTTTTTTTTTTTTTTTTTTTTTTTTGTTCCTGGCCCTGAGATAAGCAATGCTGTTCCACTACATGCTTCTTTCATGGCATGGTACCCCAAGGACAAAGCAGCATGGCCAATTGGTCCTGTACTGAAGCTTCTAAAACCATGAGCCCAAAGAAGACTTTTCTAAGTTGATTGTCTCAGGTATTTGTGATAGAAGTAGAAAACTGGCATACCAGTAATTTGTCATATAATCTGAATCTGACTTTGACTGACTCAAAGTCACCTGGTTAATTACATCTGCCCAGAATCTATTCATCTTTGGAATCCATCATATGCCCAAGTCCTTGCCAAATCCTAGAAGAGGTCTTTATACAGGTTGTGTATATCAAGGGATGAGAGTCTTAGAGGACTATTTTAGTTTTCTTTTTATCATAGATATATGGCTACTATTTAACACTTAAAGGTAGGTTCAAAGCTTCGACATGAAGCCCCTACTATACTCAAAACAATGTACAAATAAAAACATGCCCATGCGTAGCAGCAGCAATAACTGACCATAGGAATGCTATACACAGTCAAGATGGCAAGAGTTCTGAAGAGCAATCTGTGGCCAGACTAAGGCTTTTTTAAGAACATCCAGACTTTTAAATAGGAGCCAAAGCTAGAGAGAAAATAGGAAAGAAAAGGCATTTTGTGAAAGTGAAGAGAGACCAGTAGTAGAGTGGTGGAAGAAGACTGGGGGAGGGAAGAAAGGAGGCTGGAGGCAGGAAACAAATACTGTTATGTTCCTATATGAAGGTATCAGTACCGGTTTCACCAGCATCTCCCAGGAGGGACTAGGAGAGCAGCAGGGTGGGGCGCCCAGGAAAACACGCTAAAGGATATTATGCGCATATGTGACTATATCACTTTGAATCTCACCAAGATATATAGTTACATTGTACCAATAAATTTGCTTACAACAGCTAAAGTTGAAGCATTCAATAAAAAGCAACTGAGCTTTTAAAAATTATTTTAACCGATATATAAAAACAAAAATTTCACATACTCATGGGACACCATGTGATATTTTGATACATATATACATTGCTTAGTGTCGAAGTCAAGTGTAACATATCCCAAATGTATACAGAACATTATTTTCATCTACAGTCACCCAGCGGGCGATGACAAACCAGAACATCCTGCCCCTAGCTGACTGTACCTCGGCACTTACTGAGCAAGCTCCCTCTCTCCTGCCCCACACTCCCCAGCCCTGAGGGGCCTCCGTCTCGCTCTCAACTTCTGTTAGTTCAACTCTTTTGTTTTTGTTTACTTCTAGTGGTGCACTGTGATTATACAGCATACTGAGGTACAGCAGGATGGGGACATACTAACACACGACTCACACAGCACTCTCGCCCAGGGCTCACACGCCTCCCTTCTCTCCCCAGTTAGGGGCAGATTGGCACTGGTAGTTTAACATATGTACACAGCATCATCTCAACTGTTATCTTCTTTCTGTCTCTATCCCTTCTCCTCCTTCCCATAAAGTCCCCCATCACTCCGGCGGAGTCTCTGCTCTCCTACCTGAGCTTACTCGTTTCCCATTTTCTATCTAGCTTCTATATATGAAAGAAAACATCACTTTTTGAGACTAGATGATCTCACTTAACATAATATTCTCAAGTTCCATCCATTTTCCAGCAAATGGCATAATTTTGTTCTTCTTAATGGCTGGGTAAACTTACAGAATGTATATAAACCAGAGTTTTGTGATACATTAATCTGTCCATTGAGAATGAAACCACCAGGTGATCCAGGGATACCTCTCCTAGGTGCCTTTCCAAAGGAACTGAAGTCAGAATATCATAGTGGTACATGCATATCTATATTTACAGCGGCACAATTCACAACAGCCAAATGACGGAACAACCCTAGGTGTCCATCAACAGAACTCAACTCTTCCGATTCCACATGTGACCAAGATCATGGAGTTTTATCTTTCTGTGATGGGCCCATTTCACCTAAAGTCCAGTTCCATCCATGTTGTTACACATGGCAAGTTTTCATCCTTTGATGGCTGAACAGTACCCCCACTGTGTAAATGTACCACATTTTCTTTACCCACTCAACCTGTTGGAAACTTAGGTTGTTCCCATTTCTAATCTGTTGTGACACTACAGTCAACAACTCACAGGAAGAGATATCTTCAGGAAGTGTTTTCAGAGCATAACAAAATGTTTGCCTATAAATATGGTTCCAAAGATCTGAAAGAAAGGATAAAGGAAGGGGAGATCGGGCTTTGGGAGAGCGAGGAGGTGCACTTCCCGCCCTAAGGATGTCATCTTCCTGTGTGTTTTACTCCTGGTTAATGAAAAGTGGAGGAAAACCTACACCATGATTAAAAGAAAGGTGTCCTTGCGTCAGCGTGGCAGAGCAGAAGTTGTGAAACCACAGTCTGTCCAGGGAGCATGGGAGGTGCTGGTCCCTGGAGAGGAAATTCAGCTGGTCTCAGCAGAGGCCACCTCATCCCGAGGCCCTAACTATTCCGGAGTCCGGAATCCCGTGGGTGCAATCAGCTCTCAGCAGCCTCTCAATGGATTCAGAGCTCTTGACTGATCTGTTCCGGGAAGGGCATGAACTGGGGCCTTGGACTGTCTTCTCTGAACGAATTACCACCCCCCACTCCATTCTAGCTCACATATAAATGCTCCGTAGGCAATCGCCAGGCCTTTTGTCCTTCCCAGTCAACAGGGTTGGGATGCCGAGAGAAAGAAGTTAAAAGCACAGGAGGGGCTGGGCCCCCTCCAGTGTGCAGCAGCGCTCTACACCCATCCACACAGGAACGCACGACTGCAGTGCCACACACGGTGGCTGCAGGGGGAGGGACCCCATGCATGGGGGCCCACACGTGAGGGCTGCAGGCCACAGTGGCCACCCTCTGTCCAATCCTTCATCTGCAGTGGCTTTATAGCACTGAGCTTCCCCCAGTGCATGGAAGCAGGACCCTTGTCACCTGCTGGCACTTGCTGATGGGCCTTTGAGCACCTTCCAAAGCCAGCAGGTCAGCTAGCATGACGAGTATGCACTGGGTGGCACGTCTGAGGGCATCTGATTGTGCTCAGGCTAGAAGAACAGCCTACCGGCCCTCTCCTTCCATGCACCCACTTTCCTAGACGCAGGACCTTCTCAGGCATCTTTGTCACAACCGTGCAGGACACCATCCGCTTATTTCACAAACATCGCTCTCCGAATAGGTGCCTTTTCAGTAGCAAAACCTAATGGAAACAAATTCAGTCCAAGGGTCAATTATGGGCTTATTTTCATATTTATGGACTGAATACTTTCCCCTAAAAGACGCTAATGATAGCCTAAGGGACAAGCTGATCAAAACACCAGTCACGGATCGCGGAGAGCGGAGGAAGCATCTGCCTTGAAACGCTACCCACACCCCTCCCCACGCAGAATGCTTGCATCCCGTACAGATTCCCACCTCAATCTCTCCCCAAATGAACACTTTTAAAAATATCTTGACAAAAATCAGAGTCAAAGAGAAGCTTATTATTCCCAGTCCTCTACTGACAGAAATAACAACGCTGAACGAAAAAAAAAAAAAATTCCTTCAGCAGGAGGCTGTTAACTACTCCTAAGAGGAGGGGAGGGCGCCAGCCCCTCCTGCAGGTTGGCCTCTCTGGGTGAAACTCTGGGGACACTTGCGGAGATGTGGGTCTTTGCTTACCTGGCTCAGGTGAGTGCTGGAATCAGAGCCATGGGTCCTGGTGAGCAGCACACCGTGCACCTCCACAGATACCTGCCCATGATGCTTCCCTGCGTGGTGGCCAAATTCCTGGGGTATCAGCCGACATCGGATATAACAGCCTCGCATTTAGTTAGCTAAAGTAGAGTTGTATCGCAATTATAACTACTCGGCAAATCGACAACTATCAGCATGGAAGAGGCATCTGCAACTTCTTATTTTCAAGCATGTACTAGAAAAATTGTATAGTATTTTTGACCAAATGTGAGCTGATTCACTGTATCTCTGGAGCTTGCTTTAGAAAGGCACTGGTCTTCCTTGTCCTCAGATAGCGGAGCCTCACAGTCCTGTCCCAGCCACAGAGGGTAGACAGCCACCTGGCTTCCCTCTCCATCCCGATTTTCCAGCTTTGCCTAACAGCTCACAAAGAGCTGTCTTTTACTTCCTAACCCAACTTTGACCATCTCACATAGGAGATAACTAAACTTTTAGACACCAAATGTGTAGCTACAGGCTACATACAACACAGCACAGAAAACAACAGGAGGTGCGAGGCTTTGGTTTTGCAGACACGAGCAACTCCCATCTAAAAAGAGCTCAAGTCGGGCGTGGTGGCACATGCTTGTAATCCTCGTGCTTGGGAGGCGGAGACGGGAGGATTGTGCAGGTTCGGAGCCAGCCCTGCTGGCTTAAGAGACCCTGTTTCAAAAAAAAAAAGAAAAAATAGTATAAAATAGGTCTGGGAGTGTAACCAGGAGATAGAAGGGTTTCCAGGAACCCCAATACTACTAAAAAAAAAAAAAAAAAAAAAAAAAAGCTCAAGGCTGGGCTAGAATCTGAGCTAAGTCCTTGGAATCCTCACACCAGTTCTTTGAGGAAGAAGATACTGTTATTGGCCTCACATTTCACTGGGGGAAACTACATTTTAAAGAGATTACAGAACTTGCCCGATGGAGAAATATGTCCCGGCTGCCAGGACCTCTCGGGCTGCTGGGGAAGGATGGCCCAGATCATGCCAGTAGATCTGTCCAAGGTTCTTACCAGAGACCAAAAGAGACGGCCAGGCAAAGGTGTCAGTGACGCCGCCCCTCTGCCCTGGCCAAAGGTCAGCTCTCTGTCCAGGGCCTGTGGTCACAAGGTGCCTGCTGTGCAGGTTTCCCACCTGGAGACATCAAATACAAACCCATCGGCATCGATGATTTCATTCCATTCTTGGCATTAGCTGCAGAGTAAACCATGGGAGCCTGCCACCCTTGTTTGAAAGAAGAGTGAGCCTGGCCTGAGAAGAAGAGAAATGGAAAAAGCTGGTCCTGCTGAAATGACTGGAGGTGCTTCTGATGCACAGAAAGAGCACCAGACCTCAGGTGGGGGCAGGAAGCGAGGCCGCTCGTCAGAGAAAGCTACTCCAACACCTGAGAACCAGGTGTGGAAGGCAGAGTTCAACCCCAGCACTCTGCCCCTGAGTACTCACCTGCGTTATCCCCTTCTTGGAAAGGTGACTACGAGGGGATGTCTTGGCCTAATCAGGTAAGCTCTCAGAAGAGACTGGAAGCCACAGAGATGCGCTCCCTGACCCCTCCTCCAGCTGTGGGAGGGGCCCCAAGTCAGGGACTGTAGGCAGTCACTTGTGGCTGAGGGCTTTCGTCTTACAACACGAGCAGCTGGATTCTGCCAACAACCAGAGCTCAGAAGAGGCCCCCGAGCCCAAGTGGGATCTCAACTAGGGCCCACATCGATTTCAGCTCGGTGAGCCCACAAGCACAAGAGCTACAGAACCCAAGATGAAGGAGCGGTGTTTACAGCCACTAAAGTCTGTAGTGGTTTGCTAGGGGGCAGTAGGAAACACATCCATGTGGCCAGCAAGAGAAACGAAGACGCAACAGGAAGAAAGAGGACTCTGCTCCTCCAAGAGCGAGCAACGAAGCCTGTGAGGTTCAGCATCTTACTGATGCTACTGAAAGTGGTGGTGTCCACACCGGAAGCGGCCCCTCGGTGCCCCCAGGGTGAGAGTGACGGTAGTGTGTTTGGAGTGGGAAGATTGCTCATGGACTATTGATATTGAAGCTGATTTTGCAATGAACTCAGTCTATACTCGCTTTAATTAAAACTATAACTTAATGTGAACCTGTTCACCCATACACTTTGTTGAAAGGCTGGAGGGGCAAATTGTCAAGACAGAAGTTAAGATAAAGAATGACTCCAACAGCTGGAAACAAGTGCAGGCCATCAGTGCAGGCGGAACTACGCCATTGTCAACTGAATAATGAAAGGACACACATTTCTGGAGCATAAACGGAATGTCCACAACACCCCCAGATTAAAATGGTCCCCATGTTTCCTTGATTATCCAAATCATGGGTTCTTACTGAAATGATTGCTCTGTAGCAGGAAAGAGCATGAGGTCTTCCCTCCCGCGCCATCCAAATTCAGTAATCAGCATACCAGAGAGATTCCAGGTAATGGAGGAGGAACTCCGGTGGAGGCAGGGAGGTGGTCTAGGGGAAGGGGTGGGGGAGGGAGAGTCAATGAAGGAACACTTCCATTGACCATAGGCATGTATGTGAGAATACCCATGTCAACCTCGATACCCTCTAGGGGAAGGAGAGACAGCAGGGAGGGAGTCGGGGGGAAAGCCCACCCAGTGATGTGTGCACGGATGTCAATATCACTGTGAGCTGCATCAAGATGTACGACTATAATGCACCAATAAAAGTATAAAAACATAATAAAAAAGCTTAAGGGGATTACGTTATGGATCATTCTCCCAACCCTATCCAACCCAAGGATAGGAGTTTGAGTTTGGATTATGATTCTATATAAAAATTGGGTTTAAATGAGAATTTTGTTGAATGAAAGAGTCTAGCTCATTCTTTGGGGTAAAAGAAGGTGCTTGAGGAGGAATCCCACAGAGCGCTTAGAAAAGCGGGAGTGCCCACTTGCTTCTGTGGAGGCCACCGCAGCCCCCTGGGCCTTGCGCGCTCCTGCCTGGTTCACCAGTGGAGCCCAGTGAAGGCCACAATTAGAAAGCAAGGGCACTAAACACTGCCCATTGGCCAAGTGACATCTTCAGGAAATCTGCATTGTGCATAGAAGACACGAGGTTCTCGGTTCCAACCATGTGCCAATCTGTCTCTACTCCAGTCGACCCACATTTTCTACATCTTGTCTTCCCAGACCCCTCTCTATCTCTCCAGAGCAAGTTTACCAGTGCTCCAATTTGATACTGCAGCAATCAGATTTCAAGTGAACTAAAATTGGGGGTAATAGAGAACACCCCAAGGTAACCCCCCCACCGAGGCAGCTAAGGTTCCATTCTTCCAAATCTAATATGTGACTGAGCCCACTTATCTACCAGTGCATTTGCCTGGTTACTAATTTTAAAAATGCATTTGAAAAAGTCTTTAATAGGTGGCACGCGCTTGTAATCCCCACGCTTGGGAGGCGGAGACAGGAGGATCACGCAGGTTCGGAGCCGGACACGCTGGCTTAAGAGACCCTGTTTCCACATTTAAAAAGTGTCCGCTGGGCGTGGTGGCGCACGCTTGTAATCCCCGCGCTTGGGAGGCAGAAACAGGAGGATCGCGCAGGTTCGAAGCCAGCCACGCGCGCTGGCTTAGGAGACCCTGTTTCCAAATAAAAATGTAAAAATAGGTCTGGGAGTGTAGCCTGGATGTAGAAGGGCTTCCAGGAACCCCAGTACCACCAAAAAATAAAAGTCTTTAATAATATTTTTATGGACAAGAAATGAGGAAGTATTAATAAAGGGTATTTGTAATTGAGTAAGTCTAATGGCAAAGAACAAATTATCTGAACAAATTAGCAGGCCCTTTCCACAGACCTAGCAGAGTTAGGTAAATCTCACCCACCTAGAATTTTCTTTTCAATACTGGGGATTAAACCCAGGGACTCTCTACCACTAAGCTATATCCTCAGCCAGTTCTATTTTTTATTTTAAGGAAGAGTCTTGTTAAAAGGCCCAGGCTGGTCTTCAACTTGGGATCCTCCCGCCTCAGTCTTCTAAGTAGCTTAGATCATAGGCATATGCCACCGTGCCTGGTGATTTGTTGGAATTTGGATGCATACACAAATTGAGGTTCAGAAAACAACCCAGCCTTCAGCATGGGGATACCACCTCCTCTCCACAAAAGCATGATACCATATTGGTGCTGAGCAGCGACGGTGTCCTCGCAGGGGGGGCTGCCCTGTGCCTGGTATATACTCTGCACACCCTTTTTTACACTAGCAAGCAAAGCTAGGGGAGGGCATTAGAGTTTCCTTCTGATCCCATCCAATGCCAAGTTGGGACCAATCTCCAGCATTTCCAATAAAACAAAAAACCACATATCTTTGTAAAGCTGAGGACTTAGGTCCTGAACACCTGACACAAGTATGCAAAGCTCCCAGTGGGGTTCAACGTCTGCACGCTTGCCCAGGACTTACACGTCTTAGTGGCCCCAGCGTGCATCACCAGACTGCTATGGCTGTTGGTTGGCTGCTGAACTGAAGAAAAGCAGGCCAGCTCCCACTACCTCGGTCTAGCCTGCTGGGATCCTCTGGAAGTCAAGGCTGGCTCCCAGGAGAGAGGAGGCCAGACCCCTGCTGCTCACTGAAATTCAAACTGCTGCCCTTGCTTCCAAACCCTCCATTGGGCAGCAAAAAACACTGGTGGAGGGGCTGCAGCTGCACCCCGGAAGGGCAGCACCGCGGAGCGGGGAGGAGCCAGGCAGGACGCCTCCCTTGCGCGGTGCAGCCATCAAATACCCAGCTTGAAACTGCAACTGTACGATAAGCCTTGAGAGAAGGTGGAATGGCACGGTGTGAAATGGTCTGATAGCACGAAAAATTGTTGTTAGGAGGTGTTGGCACTTGAAAAACAACACTTCCTGTTCCTCTTGGCTTCGCCTGCGCTTCCTCCCAGAGCGCCGTGCACAGCCTGTTTGGAATGAGAGCTCAGGGTAAGTTCAGCACCCGCACTGTGACCCTCCTCAGGCAGATGCAGGAAATGCCTAGATGGCTCGAGGCTACACAGAAATTACTTTACTAAATATTCTTTCTTTTGTTTTTTAAGCTTCATTTTCTTTTAAATTGACAAATAAATAGCTGGGTGTGGTGGTTCACTGTAATCGCAGTACTTAGGAGGCTGAGACAGAAGGATTCAGGTTTGTGGACAGCCTCAGCCACTTAATGAGGCCCTCCACAGTTTAGTGAGACCCTGTTTCAAAATAAAAAAATAGAGCTGGGGGGTGTAGCTTGGAAGTAGAATGTCCCTAAGTTCAATCCCCAGTACCGCAAAATAATAAACAAATGAACCATAAATAAAGTGACAAATAATACTGACAAATAATAATTTATGGGAGAAAATGTGCTGTTTCCTTGCATGTGTACCATCTAGGATGATCAAATCAAGCTAATAAATATGTCCATCACCTTTTTTCTAATGTGGTACATTTGTACAGTGGAACACTCTTCAGCCTTTAAAAAGTAGGAAATTCTGCCATTTGTGACAACCCAGAGGACATTATGCTAGGTGAAATAAGCTCAGCACAGAGAGGCAAATACTTGAGCATCTTGATTTTAGGTAGAGTCTAAAAAGTCCAAGTCTTAGAACAGGACGTACAATGGTAGTCCAGAGGCGGGTCGAGGGCAAGGGTGGCTGGGAAAGAAGAAATGTCGCCCTGGTTTTGCCTCACATTCTACTCTAAAATCGGATGAAGTATTGTGTTCATGCATGAACAATACAACATCCACCCACCCACATGTGTGTGTGCTTACACACACACACACACACACACACACACACACACACACGAGTCTCTGCTTAAGTCTTCCTGGCGATTAAGGATTTCAGTGGCAAACATTGCTTGAGTAAAGTTTACCGAAAGTAAATGGCACCGGTGCAGCCTGAAGTCTGGTGCCTCCTAAATGCTGTGCCCTGGTTTCTGGCTTGTCTTCTGGAAGAGTCTGTGGGATTGGTGTTGTTGTGGCAAGGCTGGAAGGACTGGGAAGAGTAATGCTTCTCCCAGTAGACTGGCCTTGACACGCGCTCATGGGCTCCTGATCGGTGCTCCGGCCCTCTGGTTACGACTGGCGGGTCTCTTCTGGCCAAGTCAGTCCCTCCCTGCCCTGGCTACCACTCTCCTTCTCATCTCCACCCCAGTGCCCATCCGAGTCAACTGACCCCATGACAGGAAGCGGCCTTCCCTTTCTATCTGCTCTGCAGGGACTAGCTTGCTTTAGAGCGAACTAGTTCCATGGCCGGGAATAAGTTTCAGATCTTCATAACTTGGGGGAGTTTTTAGTATGCTCTCAGGAAAGAGTGAAAAAGTGTGTGCGTGTGCACATGCGTGTGAGTGCACACGTGTCCCAAGGCAAGGGGCGGGCAGGAGGCGGGCAGGAGAGAGAGAAATCCCGAGTACCAGGAATTATCTATGCATAAAGAAATTAAAAGAGAATATTTTCCGGAGCAGTTGAAGCCCATCTCCTGAACAATGAGACAGCTCCTCATTTCAACAACAATAGGGGCACGTAGGAGTCAGCTCATTAGAATATCTGCGGCTCTTTTCTGTTCTCTCTGCATTAAGCCCCCATAATGTCAGTTGTCACTTATTAATGACAATTAACTGGTAATCAGCAGTGAGACTCTTCGAGGTGGTCTTTGCCTGTCAGGTGAAGAAAGAGAACATCGCGTAGTGCCACACAGCGACACCGAGCCTTCAAAGGGAGCCCGGCATTTCCATAAATTATTTCAGAAAGAAATTTCCTTTTATACATTCTCGCTAAAGCTTAAGGATCTTTAACCCTAGAAAGGCCACGCTCCAATTCCTTCTTTGTGATGTTTTCTTTACCAAGTAAAATCTCCAAACAACCCACAAGGGATTCAACGAGGTCTCCCACCCACCCGTCCCACCCCCTGATTCCGACTCCCTGTTCCTGCCTGCTTAGTTTATGTCCATTCACGATGCTCAGCCCAGGTCTTGTCCACTTTGGCTAAGTCCACCCTCCATGCATGTCCCAGTTAAGTCTACCTGCTATGCACATCTTGGCTTAGCCCATCTGCCATACAGACCTGTCTGCCTGCTGGCCACACCTTGGCTTAGTCTACCCGCCAGCCGTATGGTGGTTAAGTCCTGCTGTGCATGCCTTTGTTAACTCATCAGGCATACTTTGGCTAAGCCCACCTGCTGTGCACGCCTATTGACTAAGTCCACCAACCCCTGCACACTTTGTATAAGTCCACCTGCTGGGCACACCTTCAGGCATACTTTAGTCAAGTCCAGCAGCATGTGTGTGGCTATTCTTGTTGGGTTTCATCAGCTGCTTCACTGGTCCAGTGATTCTCTGAGTTTCTGGATCTCTCTCTCTCTCTCTCTCTCTCTCTCTCTCTCTCTCTCTCTCTCTCTCTCTCTCTCCTCTCTCCTCTCTCCTCTCTCTTCCCTCTCTCATCTCTTCTCCTTTATGCACATCTATCTGTTCTTTACTCTTTCCTAATCTAGGTGGCAGAATGGCCATGACCTTTTAAGAATCACAATAGAAAAATGCAGACTTTATCTGTACAGAGCTGGTCCTGAGTCTCAGCCTCCACACTGTTCTTTAAGGCATAAAGACAGCACCCCTGCCCTGTACCCAAATTCACCCATTGAGACGCAGATGACAGATGGGCTGCAGGGGCACTTATCTGATGAGCACACCTGCCCACAGCTCCCTCTTTCTGGCCCCTCTAGGATGCTGAAGCCCTTGATAATCTGAAGGACTTTAAGTAGAGAAGCTGTGTAAGAGGGCTACCTAGAACTGATACAGGATAAAAGTGTTGGACGAATTGGGGCTTAAGAAAAGCCAAATTTGCCCTTGGGAAGAGATACAAGCAAATGGTGGAGGAAATGAAACAGCCAGGGCACTACCTGCCAGGATTGCAAGTGCATAGCTGATTTCACAAAGGAAAAGAGGGGGATTACTGCATCACTTCATGTCAAAACAATGCAATGGGTCTGTTCTTCCAATGTGGAAACCACTGGCAAAGAGGGCAACCCTGAGCCAGTACCGAAACATCAGGTTTTCCATCCAGAGCCAGGATTCCACCCTGGAGGCAGGTAGGGAGCAACTCAAAAATCCCAGGCATCCAAAAATGGGAAGGATGTTTTCATTGTCACAAATTTTAGGATAAATGAGGGGTCATCTGGCAGAAGTAAGTTTGTGACTTTTTTTCACAAATATATTGTTTTCTTCCGAGGAGCTTGGAGTGACAGGAACTTGCCGTACACCCTGCCAGCTTTCATTTTTGTGTTGGAAGGAGTTTGTTAGGAGGATATTACCATGCTTCCATGACAACAAATAAGATGTCACCTATTGCCAGGCTCTGACTATCTCACCAGAACTCGAGATGAATAGTCACGTGCGGTTCAACAATCTCTCTTCTAAGAACTGCCATTTTAAGTGCTGTCTTATTTAAGAAAATATTTTTCATCATAATATAAAGTTTGAGCAAAGTCCGTCTCATCTGATTTCTGCTTACAGATTATTTTGGACATTAGTGCTCTTGGTTTCTGCTAAGGACCAGGGAATGGTGGGAACTGGAATGTGCTCCCATCAAAGTGTCTGGAGTCCAAGTTTTAGATAAGGTCATTTGTCACGCCATTCAGTGACACAGAGGCCCATGGAACCCTTACCTGACAGCACTGTCTGAGCCCCATTGCGAGCTTCTGCTTATCAGAGTTCATGATGTTTTTAATTCCCTGGCTCTAACAGAATAAGGACAGGAAAAGCCCCCCAAAAAATCTGTTGTTTTGAAGGTAGAAATTGGATTTTATGCCAAGCATGGCGACACATGCCTGTAATCCCAGTGCTTGAGAGGCTAAGACAGGAGGAGTGCAGGTTCAAGACCAGCCTCAGCAATGTAGTAAAACTCTGTTTCAATTTTTATTTTTTTTTAATTTTTAAAAAGGGCTGGGGGTGTAGCTTGGAGCTAGAATACCCCCACATTCAAATTCTAATACAAAGAAAGAAGGAAAGAAGGAGAAAAAGAAAAGAAAGAAAGAAAGAAAGAAAGATGGATTTTACTATGTAATAAAAGTATTACATATGAAATGTAAGTATTTAGGGCCCTATTGTCTCTTAAAGTTAACAAATCAAAGCATAACTAAATATTTGCTTTTTATAATGTTACTAATGTTAGAGGTTGAAATTGTCAAATACAATGATTAATTGAACAATAACTGATATAAAATGGAGCATAAAAGCATACTTATCAGAAAGCCCTAGCTGAGAAATATCATCCAGTTGTATTCCATATGACTTTGAAGTTCTTAAAATTCAGGGCCCTCCTTAGTTTTATTGTTACACAGCACACATTAGACACTCACATATTTTGTTCCATAAAGAGGAAAGAAAGGGATAGTCTTAGTTCCAGTCAGTCGGTGAAAACTGGAAAAGATACTCTGAAAAAAATGCCTAAAAATGTACTAAAAAGAAAAGTTTACTGAAGGGAGAAAAATATTTTAATCTGGGGATGAGTTAGTCCTTTTTTAACAGTCCTTGGAAAAGCATGTTGTGGAGGAGTTGCCTGAGGAACTTTGTTAATGGTTCCAGTCAGCAGAATAGGAATTTTCTTATTATTTACATATCTAGAAATCAGTGTTCTCCAAGTTAACTGTCCCTAGCCGTCTTAACACCGGTGTACTTTTTTGCTCAAGCAAGCTTCCAAAGAAAAATATCCCTGAAATTTCAACTTTGTTTACAATACTTCAGTCTTAAAGACTTATTTTTAAAATTCATCTATAAGTAGTGTATATTCTCTACGAAAACTACATTTTTGGTTTCTACTTAAATATGATGCAACTGGGCGTGGTGGTACATGCTTGTGACCCAAGTATTGGGGAGGCTGAGACAAAAGGGTTGCAGGTTTGCGGCCAGCCTTAGCTACTTAGTGAGACCCTATTTTTAAAAAAAAATAGGGCTGGGGGTGTAGCTCAGAGGTAGATCGTACTGGGTTCAATCTCTAGTACCACAAAAATAAATAAATAAATAAACAAATAAATATGCATACCATATCTGTAATATTTTAACAAAATTTGATCAAACATGTGGGCCTACTGCTTTTGCTGTCTGTATGAAGTTAAATACTATAGAACATAATTCTTAGTTCAGTGAGATCGAATGGTAAATGACTGGTTATAAACTAGCTTCAATACAATGAATGTTGAAGACACTTTTTTGCACCAGGTATGGCGGTGAACACTTGTAATCCCAATACTTGAGAGGCTGACAGGAGGATCGCAGGTTCACAGCCAGCCTTAGCAAGTAGTAAGATTCTCATTAACCTAGTGAGACTGTTTCAAAATAGAAATAAAATAGGGCTGGGAGTGTAGCTCAGAGGTAGAATGACTCTAGGTTCAATCCCCAGTACTAAAAAAAAAAAAAAAAAAAGGAGTGGATAAAGGAAGGAAGGAAATACTTTTCCCCTGACCCTGAGAGCTTCTTGACAGTAACACGTCTTCCTGGCTATCCCTACCTACAGCTCTTGCTTCTATACGTCTATCAGAAACCAGTGTCCATGGCATTCAGCCGACATTTGGTTCTCCTTGGGGAGTCGTTTCTGATAGAGGTTGTTTTTTTGTGTGGTTCTGGGGGTTGAACTCAAGAACATTGTACCTCTGAGCTACACTCCCAGCCCTATTTTATTTTACTTTATGTTTACTTTTATTTTGAAGTAGGTCTCACCAGGCTGTGGAGAGCCTCACTAAATTGCCGAGGCTGGCCTTGAACCAGTGATTTTCTTGCCTCCGTCTCCCAAGTCCTGGGAATCCAGGTGTGCGCCACCATGGCCGGCTTCCAGAGAGCCTTTTGTAGTGGCCCCTTTACATCTTCTCAGGCCCACGCAAGTGTTTCTATCATATGGAACCCACTCTCGTCAGTTACTCTCACTGAGTAACCCACTTTTTTCCCTGAAATTATTTTTGTTCTAGTCCTCCATACTAATTGTAAATTGCTAACAAATCTGTGGAATTTGGAAATTTCTTCCTATTAGCAAGCCAAGCAATTTGGAGAGAGCACAAAAGTACACTACTGACTTGAAGCCTTTTGGGGCGTTTTAATGAGACATAGTATCGTGGGCTAAAATGGGAATGCAGGATTTAAAGATAGTGGACACAAGCTAGTCCTCAGTCCACAGGTGAGCCCCAAGGCCAGGAATCCAATCGCTTCTTCTGTTGCTGGACTGTCTGTAAAGCATGAATCTTGGCCACCTAGATTTTAAGCGAAATCGTATTTCAGGTGAAAGCACTCCAAAAATCACGCATGTTCTTAACCAATCTCACCTTTAATTAACACAAATGAACAATAAATATTCAAAATAGTATTAATTAAAACATCAAGGACTTCCGGGAAGATTGCGACTGAGAAAAGCGGGGCTTAAGAGCCCCGCTAACAACCAATCTCCATTACCACTAAATCAGCGCCTTTCATAGCCAGAAAACACCATCACCAGAGAAACAAAAAAATCACCAGGCTCCAGAGAGAAAGCAGTCTGAGAACAGAGCTCAGAGCCACAAAGGAGATACACCGGCCTCATGCCCAAGGACGCGGCAGCAGCGCCATACTGCCGGCGGCAGCGGCAATTTCACCGGACGGCTACAGCAAGCCGAGGTGAGCCGCTGCGGAACAGCCAGGCGGGATTTCTCGGCGAAGGAACATCTAAAGCTCCCAGTGGCTGAGCTCAGCACACGCTGCAGGGATTCAGAGTGGAAATCAAAACCAAGAAGAAATACGCCAGCCTCACGGCCGAGGGCGTAGCAGCGGGGCCATATTGCCACCAGCGGCAGCAGCAGCGAATTCACCAAGTCCAGTACGGCTACATCTGCGTACTCAAGAACAGTGAGTCAAATTGCGGGCCACAGAGGAGAAATCCCAGTACTGTACTCCCTGGGACTTGACCCAGTGGGGGAGTGGTGGTGGCAGAGATATCACACCATAGGAGAACGTGCAACCTGACACCCCCCACAGTCTAAAGCAGCCTCTATCGACTCTCTGGGTCAGAGACTCTGTGATACAACCCAGCAAAGGAGTAGTGGGGTCTGAGATACTACTGACTTGAGATCCAGAACACCTTAAGTGAAGTCATAGTGACCCAAGGGAAGAACCCAGAGAAGGCACAAACTTCCGAAATCATGGGAAAGAGGAATAATACTGGAGCAATGAATGCCCACAACCCCACAACATCAGAACCCGATAAAACAGAAATTCAGAGATTTCTAGAAGATCAAATCAGGAAAATAACTGTAGAAATAATAGAGGTGCTTCGAAAAGATCTCAGAGAGAGCCAAAAAGAGATAAAGGATGCAATTAATGAAGTAAAGGCCTCAATTCAAAGCACAAACAACCGATTAGACCACATGGAGAACAGAATCTCGCTCTTAGAAGATGATCATTCCAAAAATGAACGCATAGTTTCTAATCTAGGAAAAAATATCCGACAGCAGGAATCTGATATTGAAGAAATATGGGCCCATTTTAAGAGAGCTAACCTAAGAATAATTGGAATAGAGGAGGGAAAAGAAAGTGAAACCAAAGGGATCAACAATCTCTTCAAGGAAGTAATAGCAGAAAATTTTCCAAACATAGAGCAAGAGGTTGATACACAGGTCCAGGAAACTTATAGAACTCCCTTTAGACAGGATCGGAGAAGAGGATCCCCACGCCACATAATTGTCAAAATGACCAATGTGGAAGCCAAGCAGAGAATCTTAAAGGCAACAAAAACAAAGGGCCAAGTGACATTCAGAGGCAAACCAATTAGAATCACTCCAGACTTCCCAAACCAAGTCATGAGAGCCAGAAGGGCTTGGAGTAACATATTCCAAACTCTGAAAGAAAACAACTTCCAGCCAAAAATTTCCTACCCAGCAAAACTTTCTATCAAATTAGATGGAGAAATAAGAAGCTTCCATGACAAACAGAAACTGAAGGAATTTTTGTCTTCAAAACCAGCACTGGATGGGGCCTCCGAGGCCGGGATCGGAGCCTGCCGAGGGGTTGGGCCGGTGCTGGGGCCAGCGAGGCCGGCATCGGAGCCTGCCTTGAGGCAAGGCCGGTACTGGGGCCTCTGAGGCCAGGATAAGAGCCTGTCAAGGGGTTAGGCCGGTGCTGGGGCCAGTGAGGCCGGCATCGGAGCCTGCCGTGAGGCATTACCAGTGTTGGGGCCTCCGAGGCCGGGATTGGAATCCTGCCAAGGGGTTAGACCGGTGCAGGGGCCAATGGCCAGCATCGGAGCCTGGCGTGAGGCAAGTTCACTCCTGCGGCCTCCAAGGTCGGGACCAAAGCCAGCTTAGGGGTCTGACCGGTTCAGGGGCCAGCGAGACCAGAACTGGGTCCTCCCATGAGGCAAGGCCGCTGCTTGAGCCAGCGAGGTCTGGATCAGTCCACTGAGTAGCCAGGCCACTACTGGGACCATCAAGAGTGGGATTGGTACTTGCAACGCAGCATGCACAGAGAAATATCGCAGAAAATATAAATCAGACGCTTCTCTTAATCAGCAATAACTAGGAGGAAAAGGGCAACAGGAAGAGGTTGAGCTATAGAAAGGGCCCTATAGTGAAGCAACTAATGTGACCAATCAGAGGGTATGTAATACTGGAGGACGGAGCCTCTTTAAAACGCAGGAGGTACATAAACAAATGTATCAAAGTAAATCACCAAAGAAGTGTGGGATGGAGGCAGGGGGAGGGAATGGGACGGGGGCTGGAGGAGGGCTAATTGGATGATGTGTGCTTGTATATCCTCTCAAGTCTTGTACTCCAATGTGATTGATATATGACTACAATGCACCAATTTAAAAAATAAATTAATTTAAAAAAATAAAAATAAAAAAAATAAAAAAAAATCAAATTTGGAAAAAAAAAAAAAAAAACCAGCACTGGAGAAAATACTCAAAGAGATTAACTACAAAGAAGAAATAGGTAACACACACCAGAACCAGAGAAATAAGATTTTCCATCCAGCAGACAACTAAGATTGGTTATCTGTGGAGATTCATTATTTATGTTAGTCTCTTACCTATCTCTAAATTGTATTGTTTGCCTTTATTGTTAATTTTTAGGATTTCTAGTTGGAATATTAATATACCTTCAGATATAGCATTTGGAAATATTTTATCCCATTCTATTAGTAACTTTTAACTCTGTTTACATTGTCTTTGGATATACAATATATTTTTTTTTATTTTTTAGGGAGTTTGTATACTCTTCTGTTGCCTGTGCCATTGAAATCATATCCAAGAAATCACTGCCAATTTCAATGTTGTGAGGTTTTATGACCTAGATTTTCTCCTAAAAGTTTATAGTCTTAAGATTTATATTTAGGTCTTTTATCTATTTTAAGTTAATATTTGTATATGGGATTAGGTAAGGGTCCAATTTTATTCTTTTCCATGTAATTATTATTTTTCAACAATATTTAGTTAAAAGATTATTATTTCCACCACCAAATGTTTGTGGAAACCTTGTCAAAAATAACTTGACAATATAGGGAAGAGTTTAGCTCTAGGCTTGTATTTAACTCCAATGGTTTATATATCTGCCTTTAGAAAAGTACTACACTGTTTCAATTATTGTAGCTTTATATGGTTTGAAATCAGAAAATATATGTCTTCTAGCTTTGTTCTTTTTCAAGATCATTGTGGGTATCTAGAGTCCATATTCCATATTAGGATAGATTTTTTTCTGAAAAATAAATATATAAATATATGATAGTTTCACCAAAAAAAATAGAAAAAAATATTCTCTGGTAAGAAAGAAAGTAAAAAGAAATATTGAAATGTTATCTTTAAGTCATCAAAAGCTTGGTATCAGACAAATGAAACTGTTATGTGAGATTATCATTTTTAAGTTTGGATAAATTGCTATAATACTAGATGTCAACCACTAAGCCAAGCATGGGAGGGAGTGATGGGGAGAAAATGGGGTGGGGATCGGGTGGGGGCTGACTGGGCAATGTGTGCATGTATGTCTACAAAAGTTTGTATCCCATTATGATGTATGAATACAGTGCACCAATAAAAAATTTAAAAAAAATCAAGATTACATTGGTACCCAGGCACAGTGGTACACACCTGTGATCTTAGTACCTGGGAAGCTGAGACAGGAGAATCTCAAGTTTGAGGCCAGCCTCATTAACTTAGTAAGGCCCTCAGCAACATAGTAAGATCCTCTTTCAAGAACAACACGCTGTTTAAAGGTCTGGAAGTGTAGCTTGGAGGTAGACTGGCCTTGGGTCCAATCTTCAGTACCAAGGAGAGGGGGGGCAGAGGGAAAGAGAGGGAGGGAAAGAGAGAGGAAGAGAGAGAGGGAGAGAGGGAGAGAGGGAGGGGGAGACAGAGGAGAGAAAGAGAGAAAAAAAGAGAGATTACAATGGCCAAATAATAAAAATGGTAAAATTAAAAATAAAAAGTATGTTCACGAGGCAAAGTCATGTAGGCATGGTCATGCTCAGGACAATGGCGACATGAACTGGTGCAAACCTCCCTAGGAGGCAGGATAGCTACATGTATTACCATATCGTGATACAGAAATCTCAAGTCTAAGGGTTTAAGGAAATAACAGAAATATTCACAAAAATATTGAGTGGTATGGTCTTTGTGCTTATATTTCTAATAGTGAAAATCTGAAAAGAATCTAAGTGTTGCTTTTAAAATTTTCCAGTAATAGGAAATTAATTAAATAAATGATAGCACATCCCAGTAAGATTAAAATTTCTCAAGATTTTAATGAATTGGAAAAATGTACATTATCAACTGTCAGGTTAAAAAAGCAAGGTATAAAACTATGTTGATCACAGTCCCTGTTTGGTAAGAAAGTAGGAAAAGTAGATGTTAACACTAAAATATAAATGGTGGCTCTCTTCTAGGTGAAAGCAATAGTTAATTTTCATTTTCTTCTTAATGGCTTTTGTTTTCTATTTTCTATAATAACCATGTATCACTGTTATAAGGATAAAATTGTCTAAGAAGTACAGTCCTCTCCAAAAGATATTTTATTCTTTGGCATATTTTAAGTTTACAATTCAATACTTAGCTTTCAATAGTATCCACCAGCTTCAGAGAAACTATAATAAAGTAAATAAGAAGAAAATTATACCTTGGGTGAAAGCAGAAAGCTTCGTTCATACGTACAGGATTCTGAAAATCCCACAGTATCTTAGACATGCTTTAGACTAAGGTTAATAGCTCTTTAAAGATGATCAGTTAGAGAAAAGGCGAAACGTAAAGCTTGTAATAACTTCCTTTTGTGACCACGTTCTAGAAGGTTTTTTTTCTACATAAACTTAATCATCCATTCCCTGGCTTCATTTATCTTCAGATATTGACTACACTACAGCATCATCCTTAACTCACACCCGAAGTGTGTGTGTGTGTGTGTGTGTGTGTGACTCCTACGGGCATTCTCCCTCTGAACGCTAGACCCCAGCCCTTTTAGCTTTTTGAAACAGTCTCCAGTCTCCCTAGGTTGTTGAGAGTCTTGCTAAGTTGCTGGCTGGTCTCAAACCTGTGATTCTTCTGTCTCAGCCTCCCAGGTACTGGAATGACAGACATGCGCCACCACGCCTCAAACTTTTTAAAATCCTACATTTGTAGGGGAAAAAATTTTGACCAGTTATTAAACCCAAGGCTCGCACTGCAGACAAAATGTGGGATGTCGTTATTTTTGTGCGTGCCCAGTGGCAGCAAATCCAACATGAAGGTGGGACCCAGAGGTCATCTGCCTTCCCCCTGCCTCCTCCCCACACCCACGTCTGGCACAGGGGCTGGCAGGCTCTCTCCAGCTGCTTGGGGCTGCTTACTGTCTCCCAGAAGAGGCAGCTCTGTTTCCTGGAGCTCAGGAAGGACACAAGGAGCAGAAAAGACCCCACACCACATGAGGAGACACAGACAAGGATGTCACAGGGAGGTGTGTCTGGGACACAGACAAGGATGTCACAGGGAGGTGGGAATGTGCAAATCTTAAGCTGTGGACTTCGGCTAGTCTCTGTGGATAATGCAGTCTATTTTTCTCTGTGTGGATTGGGCATACCTGTCTGTGTGCAATGGAGTCCTTATACACTCACAGCAAATGTCACTGCAACTGATTTTTTAGATCCATAAAAAGAAGGTGTTGAAATTTGCAGCTCACTGCCAGCCACAGAGGCCATCAGAAGACCAGTGGTCTGTGCACCATGGCCCTTCTCACCTGGCCCGCCTGCCGCCCAGGCCTGGCTCCTGCCACATCTCCTAAGTGTGGCCTCTAGCTCCCCAGCCTGCAGAATCTCCGAGCCTCTTCATGAATCAGATATTCTCACTTGGAGTCTGTCATTGGTGATGTAGCAAAAGCTTTGGGGGTGCAAGTTTGGTCCATTAGGAGCCCTGTGGCCATGATCAGGTGCCTTGGGCCCCCAGCTGCACAGGGGGGCGAGGCATGGAACCCGGAGCCGTGAGCTGCGAGGAGGGGCTGAGTTCTATGGCACTCCCAGGACTGTCCTGGCACACATTTGAGACTCAGTACTATTAACAGGTCAGCCATCTTCGAGGATATTAAGAAACCTGCTTTCCTGCCCACTGATTTGGGGACTTTGGATGGATGACAAGACAGCAACGTGCTGAGGAATTATAAATAAAGAAACGAAGAAAGGAAACCCGGAATCCTGTATCTATCTGACTCCCTGCAGTCAGGGCTTAGGTTTCGAGCCGCTCGGACGCCCCTGCCCGGCCCCATTGGGACTGCTTGCGGCAGGCCCGTCCGGGGAACTCTCACCTATAGTATGTAGCCTCACCTACTGCATCTCAACCCTTTACTACGAGGGTGACGTATTTGTGGGTCTGCTGTAAAATAAATATAACTTTCCAAGATGAGTCTGCAAAGGCCCAACACTCCCACTGTAGGCCTAATTGTTATTCCACACCGTCACCCCTTGAGCCCAAAGTACATAATCACCCAGTAATTGAACTGAAATGTCTAAATGGCTGGAGCCCTAAAGGACACAGCTATTTACCAATGGAAAAAAGTCAGAAAAAAACGCAGCAGCCCTGCCTGGCTCTCTGCTGCATTAGCATGAAAGCCTGTGCAAACACAGCTCACGGACCCAGGCCTCTTCCCCGTCATTAACAGAAACAGGATGATCTGGATCTTCACGGTGAGGCTAGGAAAATAATTAAAACATCACAACTGCGTAGCTGCTTCTCAACGGAGCCCTGGAAGTTCTAAACTTTCTCAGGACACAATTGGATGTAAAATTTCAAAAGGCAAACGCAAAATTTCCCACTCGTGTTAGTAAGTGCTTAAAAAGAGGCCAGAGGGCCTCGGTGGCCATGTTTCCTTTAAAATGCTGAGGCAGCGGGCCCTGGCCTCTCAGGCTGGGTCGCAGCAGACAGTGCAAAGGTCCTGGAACTCTCAGTGGCCCCTTGGGTCCCTGAGAGTAGTAGTCTGCAGAAATAAGACTCACTTCAAACATGGAACCAAAGAACATTTTATTGTACATTTCATTTATTTATTTATTTATTTATTTATTTATTTATTTATTTATTTATTTATTGTGGTACTGGGGGTGGAACCCAGGAGCATTCTACCTCCGAGCTACATCCCCGGGCCTATTTTTTATTCTTTATTTTTGAAACAGGGTCTCACTGACTTGCAAAGGGCATCACTAAGTAGCTGAGTTTATTCCTGAACCACGATCCTCCTGTCTCAGCCTCCCAAATGCTGAGATTACAAGCGTGTGCCGCCACGCCCAGCTTTCTTTTAAAAATTTTTTAAAAAAGTTTTTTAAATTTTTAAAAGCCCAGCTTTTTTTTTGCAGAGCCACACAACAAATTCCAAGATCCCTGGGGTCTGTATTGCTGGAGCAAGACCTACCCTGCTATCCCATCATTAAGACCCCAGATGTACACAAAGGTTAATGACAAATGTTTCCAAACAGCACGAAAGGGTTCTCTGAAGGAATCATGGAAGCCCACCTAGGTACCGAGCAGCCACCGTTCAGCTGCTGAACGTGGCGCCACGATCCTCGGCACTGCCGGTGGGGGTAAACATTTTAATTATCACTTTTAAGAACGCAATACTTACCATCCGAATGAAGCGCGTCGGCACGCAAATCACTGAGATGATGACTCTGAGCTGAATTTTTGTTGTTGTTGTTGTTGGCTGACTGCATAAACCATACCTCTTGTCGCTAAAACCGCATCTCCGAAGCTAAATAATGACGAGGTGACACTCCGTGTAAATCAAGAACTGCATGTGGGTTTTATTTTACATTTGAGAAAACAGTGGATTTAATTGTGTGAACCAAAATGTACTGTACAATCTTAACGCCAGAACATCAAGATGTGTAATTAATAGTGCATTGCTTGCTCTGTTTTTATTTATTTATTTGCGTCTCATAGCTCCTCCGAGTACATGCATCTGGGAAGATGCAGGTGCCGGGAAATTTTCTCTATTTAAATCAAGCTGCAGGAACTAAATTTTATTCAAAAAATTGTGGTTTTACATTATATACACAGAAATTTAATATAAAATGACAATATAAAAAGTTAAAAGAGAAAGCATACAGCCAGAAGGTACAAAGAAAGTTGAATAGATTAAAATGATACGATATGTAACATACAGGAGTTTTTAAGCTGATGCTGGCAATTTACAAGGAAAGGACTTCAGTATTTGTCCCGTTTTTAATTTTTTTTTTCATTTACCAATGCAGCACGCTATAGAAAGGTCAGCTTGTACCAAAGCTTACATTTGTAAATAACTATAAACCGCAGTATTTTACAGGAAAAAAAAAAGAAATAGCATTTTTACACATTTTTAAATAATCGCTTGCATACTTTTTTTTGCCAAAAGTGGCATTTTTCAGCATCCAGAGGGTTTGGGCATAGTGGTGACTGGGGTATTTGTTGTTGTTGTCTGTGGTTTCTGTTTTGTTTTAAGCATGTCAAGTTGTGGCTTCCTGACCCCATGAGTCCTAGACAGCTTCTGTCTTCTAACAGCTGCATGCACATTTCGCTCAGAAACCAGTCCTGCATATAAAAGCTCATTTTTTAATTATTAAATAAGTTTTGTGTCTGACACAGCTTTCGATCTGAATGAAATGCCTTTAAGCTTTTTCTTCTGCTTTTCGTCTTTTTTTTTTTTTTTTTTTTTTGAGTGAAAGGCACAGAAATGCGATTACATCCTTGAAGGGTTAAATTTGACACCGCCAGGTTCTAGGACCTTTATTGTCATGGCAACTTCGTACTTTTTGGGATGTCTTTTTATCATTGCTAGTTGTGTCTTTCTTTACTGCTAAATAAACGTCTCTGAGTAGTGTGCCCCACTATTTCCTACAAAAGATAGCTTAACATCGAGAACAGATGTTGAAAATAAAGGTCAGACTTTGACTCACGGGAAAAAAAAATTACATGCACAGATCAGACAAAGAGCATATAAATATAACTACAAAATATGTGTAAGAAAAACCAAGGTCCAGATAGGCAGTTCAGCAACAGAGGAAAGGCTGATTTCGGCGGCTCAGGCCGGGCCTAGTGCAGTGGACAAGGACGGTGTGTAGTGCAATGCGGTCCCTAGCATGCCTGGACGCTACTGCTTCTCCAGCTCGGTCACGTAGATGAGGTGGTCCTCGGGAGACTTGCCGTGCGTCTTGCTCAGGTGCAGTTTGACTGCGTGCTTGCTTGCAAAGGTCCGGTTGCAGAGTTTACACTGGAATGTGGAGCCCAGGTCCTCCTCGGCGGCCCCCAGCGGGCCCAGCGTCTTGTTTGCGAGGACTTTGGAGACATTCTGCTGCTCCTGGATCTGAATGAGTGGCAGCTTGGAGAGGTCCTTCAGGCTGAAGCCCAAGTGCGTCTCCAGATGGCTGATGTATGTGGAAGCAGTTCTGAATTGAGAGGCACAATCGTTGCAAAAGAAAACAGGATGCCCTGTGTCCAGGTTCTTGAGGAACTTCGTTCCCCCTGTCCTCCTCAGCTGGTACTTCACGTTGGCCAGCCAGTGGCTGATGGTGGTCATGGAGAGGCCGGTGAACTTGGAGATGTGCACCCGCTCCTGAGGGCCCAGGTCCGACATGATGTACTTGCCGTCCGCTGTCTCCCGCAAGCTTGAGGCAAACTGGGCCTGCAAGATGAGCAGGTGCTGCGGGTTCCAGTTGGACTGGCGCCCCTTCCGCTTGTGGACGGGCGACAGCTCGTCCAGCGCCTCCTCGAAGCTGCTACCATCCGCATCTGACTTCTCCGACACCGTGGAGGGTGTGGAGGACTTGGGGGTCAGACGGCCCGTGAGGTTTTTCACCATGTCGGAGATGTCCATGAGGGCGCTCTCTCGGAGAGGTGACGCCACCACGTCGGTCACGCCAGACACCAGGGGCTTGCTCTTGGACTTGGTCAGGTCGATGGGCTGGTCGCTGTTTTCGTAGTAGTAGCGGTCAATGGCGTCAGCCTGCTTCACCGGCGTGCTGGCGTAGACCGGCTTGTCTAGCACGCTGTTGCTGATCTTGTACAACATGGCCAGAGGGTCCAGGGAGGGGCTCACGGGCTTGGACACCTTGCCCAGGTGGGTGTTCATGATGGACTGCAGAGCGCTGAGTGGGTTGATGAAGGAGGGTTCCGGCGAGTGGTCCGTGATGATCCCCAAGTTGTTGCAGCCGTTGGTGACTTTGGCTTTGAGGGGTTCTGTGCCATTTGTGGTGTGCACATCCCCCGGGCCCTCCCTCTTGGTCTTTCCCGTCTCTGCCTCTGCATTCTTCTTCTGTGGCTTGCTGCCCGTTTCTTCTGACTTGGGAAAATCTTTATTCTCCTTTGCCACAGGGGACACCACCTTGCAGGGGGAGCCCTTCTCCCTCTCCTTCTCGGGGAGCCTCTCCTCTTTCTTGATGCAGACCTTCCCCGTGACCTTCTCCACCAGCTCCTCCATAGCAGACACGTTGCTCTTGTGCGGTGGAGGCGTGAGGCTGCCTGGGGAGTGCAGGAGGGCGTTGTGCTCCGAGGAGGAAAGGGACTTCACGCCACCGGCGTAGGACGGCTGCACCTGCACGCTCTGCACGGCCGCCTGCAGCGGCTTCACAGTGCCCGGCAGCTGGTAGGCCGCATGGATGCTGGGGTAACCGCCCCACGATGGCGCGCCATTCTGGGCCTTGCTGATGGCCGTGGATACCGTGTTCTCCAGAGACTTCAGAATGTCCACACCACCTTTGGGGCTGTCATCGAGGTCTTCCTCCCGCAGGTACTGGTAGAGGGCAGTGGGCTCGAACTTCTCAGCTGTGTCCTCCCTCTCCTCCTTGATCTTCTTGTCCACATCGCCGGTGGCCGGTGCCTTCTCCTTTTCTGGCTCTTTCTTCTCTTCAGAGGCCACGGGGCCTGCGGGGGAGTCAGGCTGCTTCTTGATGCTGGAGGCTGGCAGCCGCGTGTGGGTGGTGGGGGGCAGGGGGATGGACTGGATCTTCTCCTCCACCACAGGGTCCAGGACCAGCTGCTTCCCTTTCTTGGAGGCTGAGGTGGTCACCTTCAAGAAGTGGCCGGTGACCATCATGTGGGCCGTGAGCTGCTGCAAGGTGTCATGGGAACTGCCGCACTCCATGCACTTGAGGATCTGCGCTTTGCGGGCCTCGAACTGCCACGTGTAGCTAGCACCATTCTGGTAGCCGTAGCGGTTGTTGGGCGTGACGTACGGGTTGGCCGTTTTCTGGTCCTTGGCCGACTCGCTCAGCGCCACCTCCGCGGCCATGCCTGCGGGCTCCGGGGAGCAGGGGGATGCCAGGTCCTGAAGTGCTCGCTTTTTGGTAGAAGGGACCAGCTTGGTGATGGCCGGGACTGGCTCCTTCAGAGGCACTTTCTGGTAATGCTTTGTTTTGATCATGTGGACGCTGAGGTCTTGCAAGGACTCGAAGGAATGTCCGCAGTACATGCACTTCAGCACCTTCTGCGCGTCCTCTTTTCCCTCCATCTCCATCAGAGAGCGCTTCCGGGGCTTGGACCACCGCTTGGTCTTCTCGGAGTCTTTGTCCCTGTTGTCGTCGCGGTAGTGGCCCGTCTCGTTCATGTGCACCGTCAGCTCCACCAGCGTGTCGTAGGCGGCGCTGCAGTCTTTGCATCGAAATTTGCTGGCGCCGGTGAACACGGAGCCGTACAGCTTGTTGTTCTGCCGGTACAGCTGGACGGTGCTGAAGAGGCTGGGTTCGGGGAGCAGCCCGTAGGATGACGTCTGCTGCAGCGTCTTGGCCAGGGCAGCCTGGTGCCAGTCGTACCCGGAACCGCCGCTGCTACTGGTGGTGCTGTGGCTGGTGGTGCTGCTGCAGCTGGTGCTGGCGGTGCTGGATGGGGCGCTGGCCGGGGCGCTGGCCGTGCTGGTGGGGGGTGTGGACGTGGGGGCGGAGCTCTCCTTCTGGCTAGCATCAGTGCTGGTGATGGAACTGGACTTCTTTAAATCCAGAGCCAAGCTGGACCAGCAGGACTCCGAGAATAAGTTCGCGTACACAGCCTTGATCTGTGCCAAGCTGTCCTGTGGGTACGAGACGCTGTCCGGACCCTGCGGGTCCTCTTTCTCTTCTCTGGAGGAAGAGCTTTTGAAGTGGGCCAGTTGGTCACTGCTCTCGCTGAAGGGCGACCCGTAGCCAGCGTCCTGATTGGTTGCAGTGCTGACGGGGGAGTCCTGGTAGCTCTGGGCCTCTTTGATCTCTGTGTCTTCATCGCACACGAACTCGCTCTCCGGAATGTCCAAAGGCAGCCCCGGGTCCTCCGTGTGCTCTCCATCTATTGCTGCTGCCTTCAGCTCTTCCTCCGGAACATAAGCTAGGAGAGAAAAATGAAGCGTGGTTAGAAGGCATAAATCATCCTCAAGGACGCGGCCTCCCCGGCAGTTAGGTGATCTTTAAAAAGATGTTTCTCAGCCGGCTCCCATGCTACAAGGCCACCCCAACGCTGTGTATCTGCCTCCTCTGCCACTGCGCAGCTGGTCAGGCTCCTCTCCCGCCAGCGTCTTCTCAGAGGCGCTGAGCTCTGGGGTTGCTATGCCAGCGTGGCAGGGGCTGGGCGGCCAGGCAAGGAGCGATACTCCTTCTACAGGCCGTCCCTCCAGGGTGTGCAAGCTCCCTCACAACCTCCTAGAGGCAGATAGCTAGAAAAATCCATCAGGTGGGACCGGGCTAGCAACATTGAAGCCAAGCTATTTCACAGGCAATATTACATGGCTTCCACAAATAAAAAAATCCTCCTTTCTGGAAAGCAATAAAAATACTCTTATTTTCCTGGAAAACACACACACACACACACACACACACACACACACACACACACACACACACCACAGCAACCCCAGCCAGGAAGGAGCAGACCTCTGTCTATGCCAGATGGGTGATCCTGGGCCAACACCTACACCAATGTCCACAGCACCATGGTCAACAGCGGCTCCAAAGAGGAAAGAAGCCAAATGTCCATCAGGAGCAGAAAATGAACCAAACACAGCCGATCCATCCAGAGGAATATCCCCCAGCCTTAAACAGGAAAGAAGTGCCAACATCTGCCTTGACAGGGTGGAGATTGAGCTGGGCGGAATGGGCTGGTTCCTAAGGACTTGCACCGTATGGTCCATCTTATGGGAGGCCCTTCCAGTAGTTGGATGTAGACACAGAGAGAGGAGTGGGAGGAGGGAAGGGAGAGAGGTTGCTTCACGGATAGAGTTTTAGTGTTGCAGGATGGAAAGTTTGGGAGGAGAGAGGGGTGATGGCTGCGTAGCAATGAGAGAGTTTTTAATGTCGCCGAGCTATAACACTTAAAAATGGCTTACACAGTCACTTTTATGCTGTGCGTGTCCTAATAGTTTCAGTTATAAAAGGCGGATGTTTATGACCCATCCTCCTGCCAGGCCCACAGCTGCACAGCAGAATGAGCTCATGACGGTGTTTCTCAGCACACCTGCACTGTTGCCAGCCACCCAGGTATGGAGGGATTGAAGGCTTACAATGTCGGCTGCAACGATTCTTACTGAGATCATCTTAGACCCTTTAATATGTCAAGTGTGTTGCTAGTTCCCAAGGGCAGACTGCCGCATGCAACACCTCCTAACCTTATCTGACCAGTGCACTTTGACTACTTTTTTTCTGAGAATAACCAGCTGAACTAATGTTCCATCAAAAACCTGGGAAACTTGGGGTTAAGATATTTCCCAGAAAAGTCCTATTAAAATGCAATGATATGACCCGAGACGGGTGTCTCATTAAATATAATAATTCATTATCACATTATCAGAGCCAGGTCCTACAGGAATATTGCAAAGAGCACACACGTTCCAGGGAGGGGTGATACGGGGGACAGAGAACATCTTGGTGCCCAGAGATGATACCAAGGGCAGGGGGGAAGAGGAGAAAGTATCCGCACCTGCCAACGAAACCCCAAGCTCCCTAGCAGAGAGCACACGCAGCACACACATGATCACCTGTGTGCACACAGCACATGCATGTGCATGCACACAAATCAGTCATGTGGAGAGCTTCTGCCAGCTCAGGCCCTCTGCACACCCACCTACACTGTGCTTCTCCACACACAACCTCAACTCCGCCTTCGCGTGAAACCACAGAGCAGCTGAGCATGCGTGTTCACGTGTTCGCCTCTGAACCCACAACAACAGTCTGCTAACAAGCTCAGGAACTCGGCTCCTCCCATTAATACTGTGGGGCTTTCATCATAAACAACCAATAGTCCAAGGCCCTGGACTTTCACTACAGGTGCCTACATCCGGGCAACCCTCCGGCTGATTCTAAGCCTCCTACAAAGTAGTGCTCACAAACTTCAAAGCTGGTGGCCAGGCTCACTCCATCTTCATTCGATCCTGGTAACTGAAGGCTTAGGATGGTGTTGTTCTGACGCTACCAGCTTGGCCTTCAGCCCCCAGAGTCGACTCTGAGGACAGTGCTTGGGCTTGTCCCCTCCAAGGAGCCTGCCCCGGGCCACACGGGTGGGGCACAGCCCACCCACTCTGCGGATTCTCTGAGGGCACTAGAGGACACTGAAGATGGACGAGCACCCTGGGTGGGGTGCCGGGGCCCACAGTGGGCAGGACTCAGCATGCGCTGTCCTGAGAGATGTTCTCCAGCAGCGGCCTCAGGCCTACACATTAGATAGAACCCGTCACAAGAGACCGCTTCAGACTTAGTCTATCCACCTCTGTGAAAGGAAGGCCCACGCCTACCAACTGAAGGGGCCCGTCCCATTGGTACTAGCTCAGCTGTGCTAGGAGAGGCCCGTCATCGTTGGTCCATTCTCTGCGGGCCTCCACCCCTGGGTCACGGTGCTCTTAGGCTGCCTTATCAGACTAAACAAGGCATACCATAGTGTCTGCCAACTATTGTGTGCTGAATTACATAGTGATTCCCCCTTATCCACAGAAGATACATTACATGGCTCCCAGAGGATGCCCCAAACTACAATTAACAACAAACTCTGTATCTACTGTCTTTCCCTATATATACATTTTTATGATAAGGTTCAATTTATAACTCAGACACAGAAATGAGCAACAAATAATAATAGAACAATTGCTAAATTAAGTAAATTAAGAGTTGCTGAGCATAAGCCCTTTTATACCAGAAAAAATTATCTAAAAACCAAAAGAGCTGTGCTGGGCATGGTGGCCCACACTTGTAATCCCCGCGCTTGGGAGGCAGAGACAGGAGGATCGCGCAGGTTCGAAGCCAGCTGCGCTAGCTTAAGAGACCCTGTTTCCAAATAGAAATATAAAAAATAGGTCTGGGAGTGTAACCCGGAGGTAGAAGGGCTTCCAGGAACCCCAGTACCACAAAAAAAAAAGAGCTAAGTGACTAATGGGAGGGTTGTGTATAACTGTGGACACACTGGACAAACAGCTAATTCACAACCCAGGTGAAACAGAGGAAACCAGTGTGAGGCTTCATCACACTACATGGGACAGTATGCAATTTAAAACTTAGTAGTTGTTGATTCCTGGAATTTTCCATTTAATATTTTCAGATTGTGGTTGGCCAAACAACCTTGGAAAGAGAAGCTATGACCAAGAACAAAAAAGAAAAACCATGGATAGAGAGGCACACTGTAAATGACCTTGTGTCTGTCATCCTGGACACAGCAGAATGCCACAGGATGAGCGGCTTCACACAAGTTTGCTCCCACACAGTCTGGAGGCTGGGGGTTCAAGGTCAAGGTCGAGCAGGGTTCCGTCCTGGAGCAGCCTCTCTTTCTGGATGACAGATGGCTGCCTGCCTCACAGGTCTGTCCTGTGCGTGGAAAAGGAGCCCCCTCTCTCCCTCCTCTTGAAAGGCCACCCCATGAGCTGGGTCCCCACCTTTAGGACCTCCCTTAACAAAGACCTGTCTCCAAATACAGTCATGTGGGGAGTCTGAGCTTCACCAGTTGAATTTGGGGGGACATAACCCATCCCGCAGTGGTTTTACATGTAAGTCCTGAAAACATTCAGAAGTGGAAATGCTATTGAGCCTGCAAAGTTTGCTCTGTGCTGACTAAGCCTCATCCTTTTATTGATTTGAGAGCCCACATGAGAGGGGGTGAAGGGTCAGGGCTGGCATGTAGGGCCTGGAACAGCGTGCACCCGACACAACTCTTCCCAGACTTCCTTTAATTCTCCTCCCTCCTCTTATTTTTTCCCAGTAGGGGCAGAGCCATCATCCAAGACCCATTCTAGGCCATCCTCCTCCTGCAATGGCCAGCTGCACCTGGAGGTCTAGACAGAGCTGACGGCCATCGCGATGACAAGCCCACAACCCCAGCACAGCAAATGTATAGCTATGGCCATGTGTATTAGCCAGAAACACACAGGACGGGAGGCCTCTGAGAGCTGCTACTCCATAATCATTCCCTGGCTCATGTCAGGTCCCCTGTCTGCACCCCACAAGCTGTGGATGTGAAGGAAGCTGCCACCAATTCCTGCCCTCCTGGGTGTATGTCCCAAGGAGAAATAAATTGGGCTGAGAATGACGGAGCAGGGGTCCAGGGACACTTTCAGGAAGCAGGAGAGCCCCCATACGGCCCTACCAAAGGCCAGCTCCTGCCAACTGGGGCTTTCTGCTCAGTCCCACCTTCCAAGTGCCCATCCAGAAGTGGCATCTATTCCCTCTCCTAACTATAGGCCTCTGGGAGTGGTACACCCTGGTGCTACTCAGTTCTGGGTCCCCTGATTCGGTCCTTGCAGAATCACTAGAAAGAGATGTAGGCTGGCAAAGCCATGCAGTCCCCAGGCTGCCCTCCCCTTCTCCAGCCCCACCCAGCTCCACTCCTTCCTGTCTCCCCAGAGCCTTCCCCCTCCCCTTGCCCCCAGCACTCCTCCAGGCTGCCCCAGACACTGAGTGCAAGCATCTGTCACAGTCCCTGTCCTAGAACGAGCATTCAAACCCTCTATCTTCACTTTCCCTCCATGTCCAGCCTTCCTTCCCTGGGCCCTCCTGTCCATCTGGTGCTGGCAGCCCTTCTCCCCGGGGAGCACTGTGTCTGAGCACCTCTTTTCTCTGCCTGGTGAAAGCCATCCCTCCAGGGGAGGCTTGTGGGATCTCATCTCCCCCACCACCCCCTTACTTCCCACATAGTCTCACCTCTCCTGTCCCCGCAGGAGTTAGGGCATGTGTCTGTCTTTCCCCACGGGCAACCTGAGGACTCTTCCACACACCTAACACTAAGCATGGCCTTGTGCCCCTCGGGCTGGGCATCTTTACCCCACTGCCTGGCTGAACCCCCTTCCTGCACAGCACTTCAACGTAAGTAAGCATCACAGAAATGCCTATTCTGCAAATGAGAAATCTGAGACTCTGGGACGTTGGCCGATTTCCTTCAAGTTGCACAGAAAACAAGGAAACGTGAGCTGAGCTCAGTCCGTCTGACTCCAAGTCCAAGTCCTTTTCCCTTTGCGCCGATGGTACTGAGTTATTATCCTCTGTCTCATTAGCATCCAAATGCTGGGCAGACATGGAGGAGTATAAGAATCGATGACCCAAGTCATTCTGCGTGACATATTTGGGAGACCTGTTGTGCACCAAACATAGTGTTGGCACAGAATCTCAAATAAATGAACAAACAAAAAAGAATAAAAGGAGATAATTAAAAATTTTCACCTCCTCTGGCCCAGGAGTTTTAGTTTTGGAAGTCTAATCTGAGAAATTACAGGAAAGGCAGGAAAAGTTTTATGCATAGAGATGTACTTAATGGTATTACGCCATGTAAAACTGGCCACAGCCTAAATCTTCAGCAATAGGGATCGTTAAGTGAGTTAGGGTTTATTCCTCAGAGAGGATATCATTCAAACATTCAAAGTGCGCTCCAACGACAGGCAGAAGGGCGGTGACTGAAAGGGTGAAGGCAACGTAGGATGCTGCGACGGGAAAGTCCTTCCCAGAGAACGTTAATGGTGGTTGAGTCAAGTGGCTCTCGATAAATATCTGTATTTTCAAAATCTTCTTCAAGGTTTCCAGTTCAACAAACACACAGCAGCTGCTGTTCACCATTGTTGGAATTAATTAGCCAGACGCAAACCTGCACTAGATCCACCAGCCTGGGCCACCATAAGGATAGCAATGAGCCCAGCCAGGCCCAGAGGGGTGGCGTTGTCACAAGGGTTGTGTTGTTCCTTTTGGTATTAAATTTGAAAAGTAGAGGGGCCAGGACAAGTGGGGGTGCAGAGGGCGCTGGACTGAAAGCACCCATGCTCTGCCCTGGGCTGCTCTTCTCAAGTGCTGCACAGTCAGCCCTCCACGTCCCTCCGACCCCTGACGCTCACTCTTTGTCCACTCCAGACACCCCCTCGGCTGGGGTCCACAGAGCCCAGCACGTAGGTAGGCAGGTGACGAGGTCTTTCCTAGAGTGGCCACTGTCTTCAGCCTTGAGCTACCCTGGGGGCTTACTTCATCCTCAGCTTGTATCACTTCTAACAGTTTTCCTTTGTCACCTTCTCTTCGAGTTTACCTAATGCTGGTGGATTTTCTGCTTTTCAGTCGTTCTACTATTATACCATGTTCTTTTAGCCCATCGTATCTATTTTTTAATTAGCTTTTGCACTCCAATTTATAAGACACACAAGGAAACACAAACCCACGAGGGGCAGGCAGCCAGTAGCCATCTTTCCTCCAGCCATACTGCTGGGCACCTCTGCCCACAGCCTGAGCCACGTCCCATCCACCCTCCCCATGGAAGGGCAGCGCCTGCCTCAGCTGCCCACGGCCGCAGCCCTGTCTGTGCTCCTGGCGCCCTCTCCTGTGGCCCTCCAGCCAAAGGGAAGGGCTGCCTCTAACTCTGAAGCTCTCATGGCCTCAGAAGAGCACAGACCATGGGCAGCCGCGTGACCAGAAAGGGCCAGAATAGGGGACAGCCACGTGACCACAGAGGGCAGGGGACAGCTACGTGATAACAGAAAGCATGGACAGGGGTGCAGCCAAGTGACCACAGAGGACTGGGATGGTGGATGGCCACAGGAGGATGAAGGGCAGGGCTGGTGGAGGGTGCAGCCACGTGACCACAGAGGGCAGGGATGTTGGTAGCCACGTAAGCCCAGAGGCCAGAGTGGACAGCTACACAAATTAAGACAGTCATGTGACCACAGAAGAGCACAGACAGTGGACAGCCATGTCCTTTAATGGGTGAAAGGGATTCAACTGCCCAGACATAAAGGCAAAGGGAAGCTCATGGGATGTTCCAGGTTCTGTGAGTGTCCACAGCCTCACATCACCCCTCTGCCCTCCATCCCACGACTCTCTGAGCAGTGGCCTAGCTCCACAGCCCAGTGATAACAGCACAGTCACAGTGAGCACAGCAGCCTGCGCGGCACTGCCACCGCCTGCCCCTGCAGACCTCAGCTCGAGCTTCCTGATGCTCCCCTATCAGCTGAGTGGCCAAGGTGCCTCGACCGCGCACCAGGAAGCAGGGCGACCAGGCTCCAGGCTGCCCTGCCCTTCAGAGCCCATCCTTCCAAAGTATAGCCTGAGCACCAGCAGTGCTCCAGGACTGCCCAGGATGGCCCACCCTTCCAGATGCAGGTGTGAGGCCCAAGGTCTGGCATCCAGAGGCCAGAGCCCCCCAGAAGGAGTTAAACCCACCCGGCTTCATCTTAAGGGTTTAGGGCCTAGGGAGAACAAGAAAGGCCCAGACCCACAGTCGGAAGGAAGAAGAGCAGCTGCCATCTTGGTCTGGCATCAGACAAGAGGAAACTGTGGCTTTGCTAAGTCTGTATCTGGAAGCAACAAGGCCAAGACTTCTGGGGCCCAGACCCACCCAGGCCTACACCTGCCACACAGGAGCAGGTCTGTTAGCGGCCCTCAGTTGCCAGGCTGACCCAAAGCTTCCCAGGCAGCTGGAGAAACTGGGAGACACTGTAGAGGCAGACATTCACTGTCTTGACAGGCCAGCACTAATGTAGCTGCTTCTGTGGTTCCTACAGAAGGACAGATGCCCGTCATCTGTGTATCATGCACAGGGAAGACAGAAAGCACAGACCTGAGATCGGGAGATGGGTGGGAACCAGGGCTCCATCACCTGCATGCAGGATGAGGCAACACACCCACTCATTCCCCGGGGCTGCAGATCCCCAACACTGCAAACGGCACTGGCTGGGGTCTCTGGGGGTTGTAGGAAGCACTCATGAAAATGCTGGGTCATTAGCACCACTGAGCCCAGCTCTGCTTTGAATGCTGGGTCTCCCTAAAATTCCTCTGTGAAAACCTAGCCACTGATGTAAGGGTATTAGCAGACAGGGCCTCTGAGAAGTGATCAAGTCACAAGGGTGAAGCCCTCCTGAGTGTGATTAGTGCCCTTATCAAAGAAGCTCCAGAGAGCAGGACACCCATGAGGATAGGGTGAGAGGAGAGCCTGCTACGAACCAAGATGCAGCATCCCAGACCACAACTGCAGGGGCCCTGACCCTGGACTTCAGGCCCAGGTCTGGCCGAAAGAACTCTTCTGCCGCCGTGTGTCACCCAGCCTATGGGGCTCTTGCAGCAGCCTCAACAGACAGAGACACCTCTGCCCATCGCCACGACCTACAGGTTCACAGACGATCCAGTGCGTGACCTGCGTCAGATGTGCCGCCGTGAGAAGGCACGCCACTCAAGCCATGGCGAACAGTGCTGAGCAGGAACAAGAGTGAGGCGACTGTGGGCCTGTCCCAACGCAGGCTGGCCCGCCAGCCTTTACCCACTCCATGGTGTGCTGACAGCCAGACATGCACCGCGGCCCCGCTCCTCCTCCTCTCCCCTCTGTCTGCCTTTAAGCGGCTCTGATGACTGGGAGAGGGTCTGGCAAAGAGCAGAGGAGGGAAGGGAGCGGCCGGAAGCCCAAAGCCCACAGCAGAGCTGCTCCTGAGAACGGCCCCAGGGGCCCGAGGCACCGGCCAACAGGAATGCCTGAAACCGGGTTTACCGCTCTCTGCTTTCCTCATTAGCACACATAATTGAGAGTTGGCTGTGAAGGAGGAAGATGGATATTGAAAAGTGATGAATACAAAGCGCAGGTCTTTAGTCTCTGCTTGGTGTCTGCCTTATGGTAAATACCAAACTTTGCTATTGTATTGCCACCTGGTGAAACTATATAATCATACCAAATTACATGTTTATCTACATCAAACTATTTTTTTAGACTGGCAAACGTGATACTCATGAACAGATGGCCACTATATCAAAATACATTCACTCCAAGGGGCCGGTTCACAAACGGGGCTCACGCGCACCTAAGTGATGAATGTACGGCTTCTCCTCGCCAACGTGGGATCTCGCACAACACACCTTCTTCCAAATTTATAATTGATCGCTTGTAAAGTAGCTGCACCTTCATCATGGAGAGAGCAGGTGGTTTTGATGAAAGTCAGAATATATCGGGAAATAAAAAATGCAGAGAAAGCAGATACAGGCAGAGTACATGCCTTGCTAGTCAGAAAACATAAAAGTGTGGGCAAGAAACACATTAATTTACTAACTCCGTTGTGACTTCTTGCAGGAAGGCTGCCACCCTCCCAAGCAAAGCTGAAAGGCCATTTCTGCTCTGCTGTTATAGGAATAAAATTTTCCTATCACTTTGGCAAGTTTTAGCTGCCTGGTACCCGTCGTTAGGTTCTGGTTTGCTTGAGCATTTGATTTATAAGTAACAGAACTACCCCTTCACTTATGCCCCAGTAGAAGCCATTTTTAAGAGTTGCAGGGTCCGTATATAAAATGACCTATGTTCTTTCCTGTTTGTATTAGGAATCCTTATATAACTTCCCCCAAATAAATATGATTTCTTCTTTCTCTCAACTGCCCCAAAATTCAACTTCAAATTAGGTAAAAAAAAAAAAAGAAAGAAAGAAAAAGAAACCTCATTTCAAGACCCTTCCTGCTCTTCCCATAAGCATATCAGATATTACTCTTTGTCTGGAGCCAGCTACGTGTTACAACAGCGCAACATTAACACGTAGGTGGCATGAAGCAGAGCCGAAACCAGGATGACAGCAGAGACAACTTCCCTTGGTTTTAAATGGTGTCGGGAAGGAAAAGAGGATGAAAAAAAATCTACAAGAAGCTTAGAAAAATAAGAGAAGTTAAAATGTGTTGAGAAGGGCAAGGGGTAAACAGCTCTTTGGAGGGCAGGAGCAGCAGGTGTCTCTGTGCCATCGTGTGGACCACAGTGATACGTGGAGGAGGCCTTCTCCTGTTCTACAAGCCGAGCGAGTTCCCTGAGACAAACCCAACGCCAACCACCAGGACACCGCACCTGCTCAGTCAGCGGCCCGTCTGAGGGAGGACGCGAAGCCCAGCCCAGCAGTGAAGAGTCGGAGTCGATGCACCCGGTTTTCACAAGTGGGGCCCCCAGCACCAGCCCCCAGCCTGGCACTCCTGACCTCCTGAAACTCAGAGAGCAGGACTCACCTGGCCTGACGGGAGCCATTTAGAAACGCAGAGATTTGTATACAAATGGCCTCTTCAAGAAGCAGAAACTCACATACAGGAGCTCAGTGTAAGCACCCTATTCTGGCTACGCCCGGCCGCCATACAGAACCAGGATGAATACCACCCAGCCCATCACCCACGCTGCCTCCAGGTCCAGTCTCCTTTGTACATGGTGCTCTCTGCCACACCGCAGGACAGGTTCACTTCCAAAAAGTGATGGTACAGTGAGCCTCTGCGAGCCTCGGGTACAGCTGGAGGGGGAGAGGAAGGAAGGGTTGCTCTTGGTCCCCCAAACCTACACGGGGTGGAGGGCTCAGAAGTGAGTCTGCACGTTAAAATCCAGGAAATGATTCCCATAAATACACGGGACAAAGCTGATTAATGGAAGGCCAAGCTGTGGCAATCAGGATGGAGCTGTGGATGGGAGACAGAGACACACGTAAGTACCGGTCAGAGGCCAACTGTCGGCACCACGTCGGGGGCTTTATCTTTAATTATGCCACGGTAGAGACACAGGTGACCAACAGGACACACTGTGAGCCATACATCCCACACGTTCGCTTCGTACTTGGTTGGAAACCAAACACAAGGTCCCACAGCACATGGCTCGCCTAAATCCTCCAACAATATTGGTGTCTGAATCAGAAGTTACATCTACACTATCATGGCAGGAAATGTAACTTTTATCAGAACAATTAGGCTTATTTTTACTATTATCAGTGAATTCTAATAATTGCTTTCCAAGATGTTCTTTTAAAGGAATTTTTTACCTTGACAGAGACAGAGACAGAGACAGACAGAGCCAGGCACATAAAAACTTGCAGGTTTAGCTGGAGTAATTATTTCTGATGATTCTTTGTTTTCATTACATGCTACGATTTTTCAAAATTCTTTTGTTTTCATTACAACACGACAATTACAAAAAAAATCTTTAGTTCATCTGGGTACACATGTACTGAAATATACAATAGTATTTGCAGAAATTTTTATTTCCAGGGATGACGCTATGAGAACAAATACTTCCCAAAATGAACGAACGTAATTTTTTGCCTAAAAGATATTTAAGAAGGAGGCCACTGAATCAGAGAAAACGAAGTCTGCCACACCGCGTTTTCTCCACGCAAACCCGGGCGCCATCAGCACACCCGCCCCCCACCCCCATGGAGGGAATCTGACGAATGAGCAAGCCTGCAAGTGGTAACTGCAGGATAAAATTCTCCTTTTACAATTACTTACTGAAATAAATGACACTTCTCCCCATCAAATAAAACAAAGACTCCAAATCATCATTTCTCCTGTTTCTTTTTGTGTCAAAACAGCTTCGCCATCCCTCCCCCGCCCTTCCTGAGCCTAACAGGATGGTGCAGAACGTGTCTGTGTGAACACGCAGTGTACGCCCTGTCGTCAGGGGGGTCTGAGCTGCCTCGCAGGCCACTGGGAAGCCGTGTGCACCAGCAAGCGCAGCAGTGCAGAGGGGGCTCCCAATATGTGTGCCCACATGTCTGTGCACATGGACCTACGTGTGTACATTCGCGTGTTATGTGTGTGCACATGGATGTTAAGCGTGGGCATGTGTGTATTAGGTGTGTGCTTCATGCACCTGCACATATGTGTGTTATATGTGCACACAGGTGTGTGTGTGCATGCATATGTTGTGTGTGCTCTGTAAGCTGTGCATGTGTTTGTGCACAGGATGTAAGCGTGTGCATGCGTGTGTATGTGAATTTACAATGTTTAAATTCCCAGGGCCTACCATTTCCCCAAAGGGAGTGGACATGCGGATCTTACAGTTGGACCTCACTTTTTAAAATTAAATCTTGTTAATATTTTTTGTCATAAAACGTGCCTTCTGGATGCCAATGTGTCCCTAAAGATGTGCTGTCATCGCGAGCAACGGGAAATTCTGTGCGTTGTAATGCAAGTGGACATAAGGCAATGTATACAGTCCCTGTTAGAGCTTGCTATGACACGGACCATGTGTGCCCTGACGGCTTACGATGTAAATACACACATATTGTCTGAAAAAAATATTTTCATCTCAAACTGTAACTATGTAATGAGACGCAAACCTCCTATCTTCGGCAAGTTAGATAAAAACCGCATTTCTCAAATTGCAAATTGTTTGAAACATCTTTGTTTCTTTAAAGAAAACAAGACTCGCTCTTGTCAACAGTGATTTTAAGGATGCGAGAAGTGACAGCTGTATTTGTTTTTTAATGGCTCAATGTAGTAAAGTTCCAAATTCCCTCGAGTCTTAATAACCCTGGCTCTGAGCAATTAAGTTTGTATTCCCCCCGACCTGCATCTTCATCTGAACCCCAATTATGCAAGAGAGATAAAGGTGCCTCCCCAGACACCGTGCGTCCTCTGTGGGAGGTGCATCTCCCCGAAATGCCATTGTCCCTCCCTCCGTTAGAAGAACAAAAGTGGGGGTGCTCTGCTGAAAGAGCTCAGCCGCGAGAGAAGGGCGGCTCCCCGCTGTGCCATGCCCTCTGAAAGTCAGGGTTGGGTCTATTGTGAAAATCTCTTGGTGCCAACCTGGTTAGTCAAACACTCACTGACAGGATGGAGCAAGCACCCCCCGTGTCTGTCCCGTGGACAACACCTCAGTGCAGGTGAAAGCCTCCTTCCACAAGAGGCTCCGTTCTGCCATGCTCCAAAATTTGGATATTTCAAAGCATTCAGATGTTGGCATTTGATATAACAGGCTGGATAACGATATGTTTCCATTTTTAACTCCCGTCGAGCGCCAGTAACACAGTCTACAGAGGAGGAAGGTGGCGATTCCGGGAAATACCATGTCAAGTTGTTTGTAGGGTGAAAACGCACTGAACAACCCCTGTTGGCAAAGCCACAGGACACGGGGCCCAGGTGAGAACTCCTGTCACCAGCAGACCTGCTGTTTCTACAAGTAGAGTAACGTGCGCTCAGTACACAGGGACAAAGACTCAGGTTCCGATTCAGAAATTGTTTTAAAACGGCACTAGCAATTCACATAAAATGGCTCTTCTTCACGTGAACAACTTCAGGAAGTGCGGTGACTTTGTAGGCAAACAGAGGGCCGCTCTGAAAGTGGACGATTTTATAATCACAAGGGGATGAGAATGGAAGTCCTCCATCCTTCTTACATCTCAGACAGGGTCCTCAGCCAGGGAATCAGAATCAGATCGCCCTTGTGGTTCCCCCCCACCCCCGCTGGAGATAACCCTCCTCCCAGGCAGCCCATTAGAGGAACGCAGGCACGGCCCCTCCCTACCTCTCCCCAGCCTCCCCAGAATGAAAAGCGCAGGTTATTAGCCGAGGTCTGCCCCGAGACCACGGTGCCGCACGGCGCTGCCGCGATTCTATCTCGGAGACTTACTTGCTCTTCCCCTTCCATCTGATAAACTATACATCCCGGGCATTCTCATTAGGCGCCTATCACCAAAGGGAGCAGAGATGAATCCGTCAACGCCCTCCCCTCCCGCTCCGTCGAGATGATTCCATTGACATGCTCATTTCCATCCCTGCTGGCAACATTAGGATGGAAGTATTTAACCTGTTTCCATTACTTATACAAATTGCCATTATGGGGCAGGACAGATGTTAGAATCACGCCACTAACTAACTTCCTTCCATTCTTTACAGGGAGTGCCTGAGAAGGAAGGCGGCTGGGCCACATTACCCCGGCTCCATAATCTCTCCTTTACCAGATTCATTAACTGCGCACATCAGCGACGCACTTGCTTTCGTCCTGAAAATTCCCAGGCTGGCTGGACTCATTTAATTTGGAGAGAGGAGGAGCCTTTGTCAGGGATAATGTTTTGATCAGGTGCTTGGGAGAGTGGGGAGGGGGCCGGGGTGAGGAATGGAGGGAGGGGCAAGAAGGAAGAACAGGGGGAGAGGAAACCACCTTGTCGAAATGCTCCCTTCCCAATGCAAATGATGAAAGGGAAGTCAGTGGGAGCCGCTGGTGCTCAAAGATGGCTGTCACTTCAGATAGGCGCGGGCACCATTCACCCAGACAGGTGGCACTGGTGGAGCAAAATCCTGCTGCATTATTGAGCATGCTGGGGGTGGGGCTCAGGAAGACTGCAGGCCCAGGATGCCTGGGGCACCCGAGAAGTGAATTCAGCAGGTGAGTGGGTTTCACTCTTCATTTACACCCCTGAGTGGAGGAGAAGCAAAGTTTTCTGACTGTGAAGCCCGAAGAAGGTGCGGAAGCCAAAGTCGGGACTCCCTCCTCCGGCTTCCCGCCATTCTCCTCCTGACACCCAGAGCGGAGGCTGGGAAGATGCTCCACTTAACTGGCGGGTGTGGGGAGGGCATGGGCTAGGCCCTGCTTGTGCGTCAACAGTGATGCATTGACATTTCCTAGTCTGAGGTCATTTTTTCAGCTCTGATTTCTCCCGGGTCCACCGTGCAAGCAAATCTACTCACTGGCTAGAGGGAGGATTCTTAGAAACCTTCTAAGGCCGAGGCAGCACAATTTCTAGGAAAAGGCTTTAAAAACAAAGTCATTTGTGGGGCACAAGAAACAAAAATTCCATTCTGTGTTCCCACAGGAAGGCCCTTCGGAGGCCTGCTGATGCTGGGCGCCGTGTTCCCCGGGCCCCGTGTCTCTCTCCTTCCCTTGCACCTCCGAAGCCACTTGGAAAGAAATGCTGGCTATGGGGAAATCAATGAGGAAACGGGGAAAGAAGATTTTCCGTGGTAAAAAGAAAAAAAAAAAACACACACACATCCAGAAATAATCAGAACTATGCTGCGGCAAAGCGGGCTCCAAAGTGGATGCTATCAGCCAAGTCAGAGTAGGAAGGATGTTTGATGCTAAAGGTTCTCAAATGCTCACAATGGCTGCCTGAAACAACACAAAAAAGTGTCACATATGCAAATATACTCTCTGTAAAAGCCCTCTAGGGTCATGGGAAGCATGCCCCCCATCCAGGGGCAACATCGAAATCCACTCTCAAATAGGAATAAAACACCTCATTTAGGTGGGTAACCATCCACCCAGAGACAGAGAGGATTTTTCTCAGTACACTAATAATTTACTTGGGAGGACCAGCAATATACTATTATTTTGAAAGAAATAATTTATTTGTTCTTGGGTAGACATTTTATACCCAAAGAACATCTCAAAGCAATAGTAGGCTTGAAAGCTAACTGATGGTAACAGGCGATACCTGCTGAACCTTTATGCTGGATCAGGAATAATCCTGAGTATCTGACTTGTATTAATGGAGTCAGCCCCTCATTAGCCCTGTGAACGAAATCTCCAGATTTCCAGAAGAGGAAACTGAGGCAAACAGGCTAGGGGGGCTCTCTCAGGTGACTCGGCCCCCCGCCAAGTCCCTGACGGAACCGCATGGTCTCACACAGCCATCTCCATCAGCAAAGGTAAGTGACATGAGCTTAAAACGATGGCTTGAAAATCCAGGTCTTTGTCTCCAAGGCCAACAAAATTGGTCCTGGGCAGTCCCGCCTAAGAGTTGTGGTTGTGGGTATCAGCCCTGACAAGCTACAGAGGAACCTCAAAGTAGATCTGGGGCCGCCAAGGGAAGCTGGGGACAGGGAAACCATTTCCTGGGTATGAGTTTGGGATTAGAAAGGAGCTCTAGGGATGCATGGTGGTGATGCTGCCCAACATTGTAAAGTGATTCCTTTCCACTTGGCATAATTTACTCTCATAAAAATGGGGATGGGGTGTCAAAATGTGTTTTCAGCCCTGCGGCCTGAGGCTTCCTCTTGGAGGGAGCGCTCCACTCTACCCAACAGCTGCCTGCCACTGAGCGGGTTCCAGCCAGCACCTGGCCGGCCTCCGGAAGCCTCCCATTTTGCAGCCCCTGTTTCACAGGGCCCCTTTATGCTTGCTTTCTCTCTTTCCTTCTTTCTTTCTTCCTTCCTTCCTTCCTTCCTTCCTTCCTTCCTTCCTTCCTTCCTTCCTTCTCTTTCTTTTTGTACATGCTGTTTATGGGTCTAGAGATCTGTCTCTTTTATTTGGGGGGTACTGGAGATTGAACCTAGAGGTGATCTACCTCCAACCTATAAGCCTGGGCCTATTTCTTTTTCTTTGTTATTTTGTTGTTGTTGTTTTGTTTTGTTTTGCAGTACTGGGGGTGGAACCCAGGGGCATTTTACCTCCAAGTTACACCCCCAGCCCTATTTTTTATTTTTTTATTTTTTTACTTTTTTTGCAGGTCTGGGGGTAGAACCCAAAGGCATTTGACCTCCGAGCTACACCCCCTGCCCTATTTTTTATTCTTTATTTTGAAACAGGGTCTCACTGAGTTGCAGAGGGCCTCACTAAGTAGCTGAGGCTGTCCAAGAACCGCGATCCTCCGGTCTCAGCATCTGGAATGCTGGGATTACAAGCGTGTGCCACCAGGCCCAGCTTTTTATTCTTTATTTTGAAACAGGGTCTCACTACGTTGCTGAGAGCCTTGCTAAATTGCTGAAGCTGACCTCCAACCTATGAGCCTCCTGTCTCAGGCTCCCAAGAACTCGGATTATAGGCGGCCGGTGCTACCATCCGTTGCTGGGACCCTTCCTCTGGCTGGACCGGTTCCCCCTGCGTATGGAACAGCATGTCGATGGCCCTGGACCCTGAGAGCTGACACAGAGCCAGGGACAAAATAGGTGTTAGTAACTACTGGTGGGAATACTGAGTTGAAGAATGAGTGGATAAGAGCCGGGCGTGGTGGAGCACACTTGTCATCCCAGCACTCGGGAGGCTGAGACAGGAGGATCGCAGTTCGCAGACAGCCTCAGCTATTTAATACGGCCCTTTGCAACTCAGTGAGACCCTGTTTCAAAATAAAGAATAAAAATTAGGGCTGAGGGTATAGCTTGGAGGAAGAATGCCCCTGGGTTCTGGGTTCCATCCCCAGTACCGGAAAAAAAAAAAAAAGAAAAAAAAAAGAGCTAGGCGTGGTGGTGCACGCTTTAATCCCAGCACTCGGGAGGCTGAGACAGGAGGATCACAGTTCAAGAACAGCCTCAGCTACATAGTGAGGCCCTTTGCAACTCAGTGAGTTCCTTTTTCAAAAAATTAAGAATAAGAAATTGGTTTTGGGGTGTAGTTTGGAGGCAGAATGCCCCTGGGTTCCATTCCCAGTACCGAAAAATATATATATATATATATGAGTGAATAAGGATTTAATTCAGAGAAAAGCCATGCAGATAAAACCATGTTGCTTTCTTCATACACGGTATGAACTCTCCTGTTGGCTCCGGAGCTGGGAAGGTGAACCGTCTATGCAAGAGCAAAAGACAAAACTTCATTTATCAATTCCTTGTATAAGATCCTCATTTTAAAATACTTTTTAAAAACCTCCATTTCCAGCTTGCTGGCCCACCCAGCCCCAGCATCCATCAACACGAAGCCTCCTATCGTCAATCAAACACAGTTCTTCAAAAGTTCCGGCTGCCCTAATGATTGGGCTGTGAATAGGAACAACACATCAACTGGCATCATAAGAGGAAGGAAAATGGGGTGGAAAAGGAAAAAACAGCCACTCTGAAATCTTGTCTCAGAAGATCCATCTTTCCTGAGTCGTGCCTCCCGTTAAATCAGTAAGAATATCTGTCAGAGATATCCTGCTACACCATTTGGTTGATGTCAAACCTAAATAAACCAGATCAGAAAACCAGTGAGTGGCAGAGAGAAGCCGGTGTCTCGGAGCGGCCTCCCTGCACCTCGCATGGCTTACTCGCTGATTTTGGGGAGGGGGCGGAGGGGAGCCGTGGCAATCACCGCAGTCATTTGCAGTACTAATGTCCAATCCAGCCTCCTTTCATTCGCCTGATTTAGGTGGTCAGAGTGGTCTCGTAGCCGACACGGGGAGCTGTGCTGTTTAGCAGGCTGTTTAATGGGAAACTGGCAGTCTTATTTCTTTTCTAGATTTGGTTTGTCACCAGGTCTCCATTACATGCCACTCAGCTTTGATGTCTTTGGACAGGACTGATCAAAAGATGTCACTTGACCTACACAGCATGGCAGAAACTTGGAGAAGTCTCATAAAGCGACACTCCGGCTGTAAATAAAATGACATTATTATTTCCTCTCTCCTATCATGTAGAAAAGCCAATTATGGTAATGCACTGCATGTCAATGAAAATACAGCAATCTTTTTGGAGCAGCGGCTGCAGGCAGCAGGACGGCTGCTCTCCTTCCTGAGAAAATGTGCCCATTGGAAAACGAAGAGGAAGGAGGTGAGAGATGTCTTAGAGACGTTAATAAAACCGCGGACAGCCAAGAAAAGTGAAAGTCAGCAAAACAACTGGAAGTGCAAAATGCAAACTGTTAAGTTTCCAAATTATCTAATAATTTAATCTTCGGTGATTTATACTCTGTCACCAAAATGGCCAGTATCATGACCTGCTTTGCTTCGCGTTTGAGTGACAGGCGAGGCGATTTATGGCACTAATAAACCCCTTCGTACCCAGCCTCTTAAGAAGCCGGCCCTGGGGGGGTGGGGATTATGACCTTGTCCCTGAGATTCATTGAGAAGTTTCCGTTCTCAGGTGTAGCCCCGGCTGCTCCGTGTCTGTAAGACAGTGTGGCGCATCACCGGGACATCCTGTCATTACTGTTTTAGAATGTCCCCTTCTATTCACTGCACTGATGTAAAATATAGACTATCTATCTTCTACTCAAGCTGGGCCAGAACTAAATATGCATACCAATTCCTCCTCCTTTTTATTTTATTTTTTGTAGTACTGGAGATGGAACTCAGGGGCATTCTGTCTCCAAGCTACACCCCCAGCCCTATTTTTTATTCTTTTTGTTTTGAGACAGGGTCCCCCTAAGGTGGTGAGGCTGGCCGCCAACTTGCCTCCCAAGTACTGGGGTTACAGGCGTGTGCTGCCACGCCTGGCCCCTCCCTTCTGTTCAGGAGTGAGTGTCCTTTGGAAACACTTCTGTGACATGGGGCAGAAGCCTGGGATGGGGAGTATCTTGTAATGGAGGCTCCCACTCAAGGGTGCACATGCACCTGACACCAAAGGAACTGATCCTCCTCCTTCCTCTTCTCCACTCGTCTCCCCGGAATCCAGAGACACTCTGCCTATTGCTTGCACCGTGTGCCAGCTGCCATTTAAGAACAGCCTTGTGCCTCTCCAAGCCCCATCTCTGCTTCTCACGCCCACCAAACCATCAAAGAAATCTGCCCCTCCGCCCAGGCCCAGGGTGGTGCTTGGCTCAAAGGTCTGCGGGTGAGATCGAGTCTCTGTGGCTCCGTGGCCACCCTACACGTCCAAACTGAGGCACACCCTTGTTTTTTATTGACATCATTTATTCAGATGGGAAAAGGCAGCTTCAAACCAGGTTTTGCAGGCGTGTGGGTGGAGCTGAGCTGTAAAATGAGGTTTCCTCCCAGGGGAAACATTTTAATATTTCTGTAATCGTGGTGTATATTCACTTCCAGAAAAAAAAAATTGTCATGACGTGCAATTTGTGTCCATTGAAATCAAGAAAATTAAACAATTTTCAGAGCCACTACATCTGCAACAAAAATAAAAAACCTTTTGGCTATGTCAGAAGAATATTTAGATGCTCGAATTGTTTGGGTTAATTTTTTTTTCCAGTGTGACAAGTCATTTCTGAACACATATTGCAACCATGGTCTTTTTCCCCTGCGATTTAATTTTGGGGCATAAACATAGTGCAGATTAAATTTAGAAGATTCATCAAATTTAAGTAACTTTGAGTAATATTCTTTATGTCAATATTGCCAGGGGCTTCACAAGAGCTGACATGCGTTAGGCTGCAAACCACCCCGGAGGCCTCCCCAAGGTCCTTTGGAAGGAGATGTAAGCTACTCGGGTTCGATCCCAGAGTCTGGCTTTGCAGGCATCTTTTCATTTCAGTAGAGAAGCTTGGCCATCCTTCCTCAAGCCCCACGGTGCTCCCAGGGGACTGGACTAACTACTAGGATTCCGATGTACAAGGCAGTTTCTGTTCAGAGAACCCCAAAGCTTGGGAGCAGCTCGGCACCATCCAAAGCTTCCTCCTCATTCCACAGGTCCTGCGTATCTTCGAAGGACACAATGGGAATGAACTCTGGACTCTCATTGTTACATGAGGCCCAGTGTTACCTACAATCTGCACAGCTAAGCATTGCCCTAAAACGCAGAGGGCTCCTGTTTGATCCATCCTGGACAGAGAATTCTGGAACAGAGGAGGGATTGACCGTGACCACAGAGCTCAAGGCGTGGGGAGCCCTGGTGATGGGTGACAGGTGCTAAGGGCCCTGCGTCCTGGGCTCAGGGCAGCACAGCACCCGGGTGCTGGCAAGGACCATACCTGGCCTCAAATAAGGGCTTCCTCCAGGTCTCCTGGACTCCAGCTTTCCAGACCAAAACTTCTATCTGAAAGCACTTAAGAAGGCACTAGTCTACTGTAAGCAACCGGCAAGGCGTTGTTTCAGTAAAGCTAAGTGCTCTACTGTCTTCATTTGGGGATTCATGAGCTTCCTGGAAAGGAGAAATATCGAATCCATCATCAGACAAGAATTGCAAGCCCTTCTGCCACCCTGCATTCGAAGGTGTCTCATCTAGAGCGGAGTGGGGGAGAAGCAGATTTATCCACTGGTATTTCATTCCCTGTCCCAATATTAAATTTTATGTGGGAAATCTAGGAATTTAAAAGCTTCACATTTTTGTGTAATAAAAAAGAAATACCATATCCTGTTGCTGCGCTCAGTGATACCTCGTGCAGGAAAGAAAACCATTCTCTTTAGCTATTCTTTGAAATACGACCTACGACGTCATTTAATTTTTGAAAACCCTAAGGTCATGTAACACACTTTCTCTGTCATTTGTAAGTACATTAAGTCAGTGGCCATACGACAGTGGAATTATGATAATGGGCTGCTAAAATGGGTCAGGCAGGCACCGCATTTCACATTAGCTTCAAACAACCATCAGGACAAGCCCAAATCAAACGAGACAGCAAAGAGAAACCAAGGGGACTGTTCCCAAAGTATCTCCTCCTCAAGCACTCAGGCAGGCCGAGGCAGGGATCCCGCCTTGGCGGTGATCTATGAGGAGACACCACCATCGAAACACGCATTTCTCTCTCGAAAGACGCTCCTCTAAAGTCACGGATGTAGAGTCGAAAGAGGTCAAAGTTGGCACCTCTCCAAAACCCTTCTCTACCACGGTCCCAGATTAGAACCAGCGAGAATCACAGCGTACATGTAAAATTGCCCCACCAAATTAAAATATTTCAAAACAGAGGTGCATTTACTGAATCTCTGTAAAAAATAATTTAATAACAGGTCTTGAGTGTTGAGCACTTTTGAAAATTCAGAGGGAAAAAAGGAAGTAGAAACTGGTTTTACTGCATACGGTACATCTTTGACTGAAGTGTCAACGATTCCTCAAGAGTCTATAACTAGAATCTGTCCCCTCGATTTCAAAATTAAAAAAGAAAACAAAAAGCAGACTCCTAACTAAAGTTTAAGAACAAAACTTTTAAAATGACTTTTGAATACATGTGTGCTGATGGGCTTGCCCAGATTTATTTCTGGACGGTTCCTTCCCTCGAAACACTGCTGGCCCGGAGTGCAGAGTGGGTGTGTTGCACACTCGGCCTCCGGGAGGCCCTGCCAAGGAGCCCACTCAGGCACAGTCGCCTTGATCTCTGAAGAGTTCACTAGCCACCTCTGAATCAGGGTGCAATTTCTTTTAAATAGCCTTTTCCCTTTCTTCTCCTTTTCTCTACACTGAAAAAAAAAAATCTGTCAGTATAATAGTTCCTGGGAGAACTCTGAGCACGAGGTAGATGCACAAAGACACAGAAACACCATCCGCATGCAGAAGTTAACCGAACACAGAGATAATTGCGAAGATAATTATTTTGATAGAAGCCGGCTGAAAGCTTCCGCAGTGTGTTTTACTATTCCTGTTAAGGGTAAACTATCTGTTTCAGCTATGTGCAATTCACGCACATATTTACCGGGTGGCTTTTTGTTTTCAATTTCTTTTGGGAAAATAATCAGAGCAAAGCCCAGGGACCTCAAGAACATGGCTAGCTCGGTAAGTTTTAACACGTCGCTCTGAAGATTATCGTTCTGTAAGTGAGTGGCACTGTGTAATCCTGCCAGGCAACATCTCCAGTCTAACAAATAATGCTGCGTCTCCTGGCGAGAGAAGAGACACAAAGGGCGTCTGGACTCTTCTGTGGTCAGCCTCAGCCTCGGCCTCCTTCCTGGCCATCGTGGGGCTGCCTGACAATGGGACTTAGCGTGGCCTAACTACAGTAGCCTTGAGCAAAGGTACAATTACAGCTGAAACGCATTTGAGAGCCCTGACTGCTGCTAGCATTGCAGTATAAATCAACAATTGCGTGTTCTCGTGCTCTCTCCCTCTGCAGGCTGCTCCCCTCCCAATCCAACATACAGAATCTTCCAGAATCCAAAACTTGGTAAAAGGTCATTTTGTCTCCCTCCATACCATAAAAATAGCATAGCCAGATCTGACATGCATATGTAAATGGGCTCGAAAAAAAAAAAAAACACTGATTTTCCTTCACACTGAATTATTGTATCTGTACAAAATGTTGATACGTACACCAGGGCTAACAAAAAACACAACTGCTACGGTTTAATTGCCAAGATGGAAATAAGAAACACAGACATATTGGACACAGTTATTGTCTCTTGGCACCGTAACTAAAGCAAGCCATTTCCTTAACTGATAAGCACATATTTAAATCAAGTGTCAAGAGTTAGGGGTGCTGACGTACATAGAATGCCCGAAAGGGGACTTATGCAACATACAGCATGGGCTTCGGAATATGTGGATTATCCATTGCTTATTTATATTAAACGCAGAATAAAAGGGTGTCTCCCTGTGAGACACTGAGGAGGAACAAAGAATAGAGAAGACCAGAAGACAGCTGCGGCACAGGGGAGACGGCTCCTGGGCACAAGCGCCCCACGGTCCTCAGAGGCACCCCAAGTCAGTGCCCTGCAGCGTGAAGCACTGCTGCCTCCCCGGATCATGCCCCTGACGAACGATGATTATGCTCCTTTATTTTTAAAACAGAGATGACCACAAGTAGCACATTTTTTTTACCAGCATCCCGAATACTTTGAAGCTTCGTGAAGTACACACACACACACACACACACACGCGCGCGCGCACACACACACACACACACGCACACGCACACGCACACACGCGCACACTGATTACGGAGGCTGCCTGGTATGATTCAAAAGCCCTGGACGGCCAATCAGAATACCAGACTCATCATTTTAACCGTAGGATGCAGGTCGCTAGGAAACCTGGAGTGGGGCCCACAGCCTACCTGGATCTCCGTCTCCTCACCCACGAAAAGGGCAGATGACGTCTGAGACCTGCTCCATCCAGAAGGCGGCCCTTGCCCCTCCAAGACAGCCAGAAGACTTCTGAGCTCTTGGACAAAGCCACAGGCTGGCTGCGCACAGGCAGGCCCGCGGGGAGTACCCGGAGCGGAGGCGGCCGGGGCGCCGGGGGAACTGCACACCTCTCTGGGACGCTGGGCCCGGAAGGGAGCGGCTGCTGGACACGGAGGAGGGCCTCGCCTCCAACAGGACCACCGCGGCCCTTCCATCCTCACTACAGGGCCAGTCTTGAGACCGGGATAGGGGCATGATCCAAACACATGTTAAAGAAATACAAAATGTCTTCTGGCCTCAAAGAACAAGGGGGATGTTCCTAGCCCAGGACCATCATCACAGTAACACCAAAGCTTCCGTGTGACTACAACACGTGCCCAGACATTCCGGCCTGGGCCAGCCACTGCTTGCGTGGCACCTGTAACTGCCCAACACGCACGCAGCCGGCGTTTGTTGAATGACAGACACGCATGCGCACTTGTCTACCACTCGCTCGGGGTCACGCGGGGCAGCGCTTTGACCCCACTTTGCCATGCGTGTGTGGTGTCCCGTATGCTTGCTTATTCCAGTAAAACAAAAAGAAAAGGCCCTTCCTTGAGGTCAGTGGTGACTGGAATCCCCTCGGAAAATTAGGGAGGCCTGGTGAGCAAACCGAACACCCTTGGGGACCAGCAGGCTCACCTTGCAGAGGGAAGTGAGGCCGGGCACCGCCCTGACTCCTGGGGCAGCGCTGGCTGTCCTCCAGGGCCTAGCTGCCCAGGAGCTGAGCCAAGCAGCCAAGCCCCGTGCACCCCTAGGGCAGCTACCTGCCTCCTTGCAGAGTCTCCTGTATTAACATGCACCCCCACGTTAAACCCCTATTTGGTTTACAATCCCCAAAGCAAGTCTTCTCATTTCAGCCAGAGATCCTGAAGCATTCGATGACCACAACTTTCAGAAGCACTGTGACTTCTTACCAATCACATCTCATACCACGCAACTACAAAGTGAAAAATTATGTTTTCAAGAAGGGTAGAGCTGGGTGTGGTGGCACATGCTTGCAATCCCAGCATTTGGGAGGCTGAGACAGGAGGATCTCAGTTTGTGGACAGCCTCAGCTACTTAGTGAGGCCCTTTGCAACTCAGTGAGACCCTGTTTCAAAATAAAGAATAAAAATTAGGGCTGGGGTGTAGCTTGGAGGTAGATGCCCCTGGGTTCCAACCTCAGTACAAACCTGGCATGGTGGTGGTCTCCTATAATCCCAGTACTTGAAAGGCTCAGACAGGAGGATCACAGATTCAAAGCCAGCCTCAGCAACTTAGCAAGGCTCTCAGCAACTTAATGACTCTGTTTAAAATAAAAAATAGAGCTAGGAGCATTGCTCAGAAGTAGAATTCCCCTAAATTCAATCCCAGAACCACAAAAAAGGAGGAGGAGGACAAGAAGAAGAGGAGGAAGAGGACAGACAGGAGGAGGACTGATGACAGGAGGAGGAAGAGGAGATAGATCCCTTGAAGCCAGAGGTTTGGGGGTTGTTGCTACGGCATCCTCTACCTGCCTTACACCCACGTGGTCAAGTTGGGTGGCAACTGGCTTGCTCAGGACTCTCAGGAGGGATCCTCCGAGGCTGGCTCAGACGGCTGGTCCCAGGGAGGGTGACGCCAGCCAGCTGAGGGCCACCAGGGGAAAGGACCACCTGTATTACTGATCGGGGCTCCGAGCCCCTCGCCTTTGCATCAGAGGAGCCGTCAACAGCACAGGTAAAGCTGAGCCTGCCGACAGACTGCCCTTAACCTCAGGAAGGTAAGACTCTGGCCCACATCATGTGCCCTGCAGGCTGGGGTCTGGGAACTCGGCCCTCCACAGTGGGTACCATGTAGGGTCCACAGCAATGGAAGGCACCCCAGCGATGCATCGGTTGTTCACAGTCAGGAAGTAGGAGGAGGGTGTCGCTCCATCTGCAAGCCTCCATGAATAGAAGGGCGACAGCTGCGTGTGCCCCTCCAGCCTGAGCAGACAGAAACTTTGTGCACAGGAGGAAGAGAGGACTTGCCCACCAACATGGACACAGATCCCCTCTTCTGCACCCCCAAAACCACAGCGCTCACTCTAATAGCTTGGTGCCAGGGTCTCCCGCATGGGGAAGGGTGTGGGAATGAGACCCTGAGCACTTAACACAGGAAAAACACAGCACCCTGGCATGGCAGACCACATGCCCAGAAGGTGAGCACCAAAGCAGGCAGAGTCCCACATCTGTGAAGAGGCAAGCGTTTGCTGCCAAAGTGAACCGATGTACTAGCAACCAGAGGCTAAGAGGACATGAGGGGCAGCAGGCTAAGGAGCCGGGCAGAGACACAGAAAGGACCCCTGAGGCTGGGCCTGCCCCCATCTGAACTTTCATTCATTCATTCATTCATTCACACGCAGGACACTGCCTAGAAAGAAAGTACGTGAATCAAGGGGTAGAAAACTGTGAGCAGGCACAGAGCTGGCCTGAGACCTGGGCGGCCTCTGCGCCAGGCTAACATGGAGTCGGAGACGTTTCACAGGCTCAGGAAGGGAGTCGGTCAATTCTTTTTGGACAACTTAGTGACTAAAAATGTGCATACTCTTGGACCTAGCAATACCCCACTGACACCATGTCGAGGCTTGGAGATGAAGTGACCCTCAGAGAAGCTCACGTGTTGGACACGCAGCAGTCTCCGAGGTGAGCTAACCGGGTCGGGCCTCTCAGCTCTTCCTTGGATTAATCCACTGACAGATGAATGATGCGAGTGGAGTCACTGGGTGGTAAGTGTGGGCAAGTGGAACATGGCCTAGCAGACTGTCGCCCTGGCTACTTCTGCCTGCCTCTCGCCCGGGCTCACGCTCTCTCTCGCTCTCACTCTGTGTCTGTCTGTCTGTCTGTCTCTCTCTCTCGATCTCTCTCTCCTTCTAGGCTGCCATAGTTTCAGTAGCTTTTCCTCTGCCATGCCTTGCTCCCACGGCGATTCTGTCTTGGATCCAGCCAACCATGAACTGAACCCCTGAAATCATGAACCAAAAATCAACCTTCCCTCCTCTCAGTCGTTGTTAGAGGTGTTTTGGTCCCAGCGATGAAAAAGCTAAGATAGAACCATATATACGTGCGTGTCCAGCGGCACTGTTTGTGGGTGGCCACAAGCTGCAACACCTGGACGCGCATCAATGAGGACCTGGCTGGACACATGGGGACAGCTGTGCCCTCAAAAGCTGCAGCTAGAAGGAGGCTGAGCGAGCTCTCCACGACTCACCTTTGAGTCCATGAGAGAATCAACTGGACAGTGATGGACTCCATTTTTCCGAAAATAAAGAAAACCTACACACAGGTTCATATGTCCATACATCTGTATGAGCTGAACCCAGAGAAAACGCTTTTATTGGTTGTCTTGAGGGGAAGGGGCAAAAAAATAGGGAAAGATTAGCAACTTTCTTTAACTTTTTTTATAATGAAATGTAAATCCTCTATACAACTTTGTATTATTATTTAAAATAAATGTATATATATATGTGTGTGTGTGTGTGTGTGTGTGTGTGTGTGTGTATTGCAATTGGAATGAGTTAAGAACATGGGAGTAAGCAGTAGCTGACCCTAGCATCACCCTCACTATTTATCGCCACCGTGCTCTGCAAGGGTCTGCCCCCGTCTTCCCTGGCTCCTGGGGAGTCAGGCAGAAGAGCACCCCACCTGGACACTCCAGGATGTGCTGCTCACACTGAGAGCTGGAGCTCATTAATGGGTCATGACATCAATTTGGTAGCATCTTTTTTTTTTAACAAAGTAGAGTAGCACAGAGCACTTACCATAGCCTCTTCTGAAGTAAACTCTGTTTTGGATACAATGACACATCTATATACTCTATCCACAGAAAAATACACTTATTATTAGAAGTCACTGATCTAGGAGAAAAAGAAAATCTTCCTTTTTTCTGCAGAAAGTGGCCTTTATTTTTCCTAATAGTAAAGCCAAATCCCTTATATTTATAAGGAATACAAATTCTTATAGCTCTACCCCAAAGTTATCTAGACTTCCTAGCAAATAATGTAGACGTGCACTTAATGAAAGCAGGGTTCTCACACTGCAGGTGGGATTTCAAGTCCAGCATAGCTGTATGGGTGCACCGGACACACGTGGTCCACGGGAGATGGTAGCCTGTACACATCAGAGACATGGCTACAATACGGAATACAACTCGCTGGGGGATGTTTTCAGAGAGCACGCCAACTGTGTGGATCACGTGCACCCCACCAACTCATCCTAGCAAAACCCACATGTGATCACAGAAGTTATTTCCTGGACAAAAGAGCAGTTCCCAGCATGTGGCTCGGTGATCCCCTCCAGGAGGGAGATCAGCTCACCGTGCTGGGGATTCCTCTCCTCCACCACTCATCAGGGTCCTGTACGGGCCAATTTTCCAGACGCCCCATCTAATTTAGACAACGACTCTTCAGTAGCGCCCAGGTTCCAGCACGCTGGCTATCTCCGTATCATTTTCTCCTAACAACCCTGCCATTTTACAGACCAAGAGGCTGAGGCAGGTGACGTGCCCAAGGTCTCTGCTAGGAAGTAGTGGAGCTTCTGGTCCCAAAGGAAGATGTTTGATGTAGCCAAAGGCGGGGGTGTTTTCTGAATCCACGGGGCGAAGGAAGGGGACACAAACATCCCACCAGGGCCAGTACACCGAACGATGCTTCTCAGACGGAAACACCAAGCCGTATGGGAAACTCCTGAGCCAACAGCAGAGACCTTTCCTTAATTGCCCGGCAGGTAGCCTGCTCTCTTCCTACTGATACTAAGCTTCCTGAACCACTTAGGACCAAATTTATTTTAAAAAGTGAGCAATTTCCAAAATTAGTAACTTACGAAGAATTTAGTCAATAACCCTTAAAAACATTTTCTCTTAGATGGCCGTGTCTATTACTCGCTGTTACTACTCAGCTACACGCTCCGTCCTCTGCCGTGGTCTGCGACAAGATTCTAAAACGGGGGCCAGATCACGTGTTTCTCTTTGGCATCTGATAAGAAGTGTATGCTTCTTAGCACTGCAGTAAAAAGGGCCCATCGCTTAAAAACAGACTAGCATTTTTCATGTACATTAAGGTTTTTGGTAAATGTTTCAAATGAATTACTACAAAACAAAGGAAATCACATGCTCTTTGGAGCCCTGAGTGATCTGTCAATGAAGGAGGTTAGTTCATTAATGATCTCTGAATTGAAGATCAATTTGATAAAGCTTTTTAACTGTCTTTAAAACTGCCACAAACAGTCGCGTGGGTCCTCGCATCGGGGATGAGAAATGGTCCTGTGTTTCACATACATCTTTGAGACAAATACATATCACCACTGTTTTCTGATACATAGGCAATAAAATCAAGTTATCTGGATATTTAAAAACTGCAGCATTTCCCCATAAGTCTGTCATAAGTAAAAATATTTCATCTGGAATAGCACAGCTTAAGAAATAAAGACAAAAGTCTTAATTTCAAGCATAAAAATGCTTCCAGCTAGCCGGGCCACTGGGGCTTGGAATGGGTAAAAATACACCAGGGTGATCCCCCTGTGTCTAGGTGATATGTGTTGGTTTTGAGATTACCAAAGACTTCAAGTTGTACATAATCATCAAGTTTCTAAAATCGTGAAATAGAAAACAGTTCACTTAAAGAAGAAATTGTACTTTTCCCACATCCCTCCCCTCTAGCCCATAAATCACTCAAATGATAATTACATGGAGACATTTCTAGAAGTTCCAGTAAATTCCCCCTTAATTGGCCGAAGCTGGCTTTCACTACAATCTCTAACTCATACAGATATCAAGACACCTCTCCCTTCTCCAATTTGCTGCCTTTTTAAAAGGAGAAAGTAGAACTCTCTAGTGAAAGAGATGATAGATTATTTGGAGGCCAGGAAGAAAGCAGGACACACACACACACACACACACACACACACACACACACACACACACACCCCTATCGGCCATGGGCCATGTGCTTCAGAAACCCCAGTGGTCCAGATAGGCAACTCTGATCAGACCTGAGACACTTAGATTTCTGGGCTCTCATGACTCAAAGTTGACAATGAACAGCGAGTCTGCTACCAAATCCTGCTCAACAATCATTTTAGTGAAGGAAACTAACTGATGACACGATGCCTACTGATGACGAGAAGCACTTCCCCGGATCGCAGATTTCCCTCACAAAGCCATGCTCCCCTACTGACGGCACCATCGCGTCGATAACAGGTCTTTCGAATAAAATAAATGTTATTTTTAAAGCATGGAAATATCTATTTTCACCGAAACACACGTAGTTGCCTACTTAAAGTCATTTGAGTGTCTTCCTGTATTAAAGTGTTATCATTCTTGTCTTGGCCAATATCCCTATGAAGATAGTTCCCAAATTAAGTTCCTAATAAATTAAGTTAATAATTCACCTTCATTAAGTGATTTAATTTCTTTAGTGAGCAATAAATAGTTCTTATGACATTCTTCTAGGGCATAAGTACAAATGTTATTTTTCTCCATTAGTTCAGTCTCCTCCTGAGTACAAGAAGTAAAATACACACATGTGCCCACACGCATGCACACACATACACACACACACTTCCCTTTGTTATCTTTTGGTTTTTGTTAACTGCAACATCAATGCAACAATTACACTGTGCTTAATAGAGATCAAACAATTCAGATGGCTGTTTTCCATGAAAGGTTTCAACATTTCAACTAGAAATGTTGAAAACTGGACTTTAATTCTTTCATTTATATTATATATATATATTGAACATAACATCTTATATTTTACTTGGAAACAGGGTCTCACTAAGTTGCCGAGGGCCTCACAAAGCTTCTGAGGCTGTTCTCGAACCCGAAATCATCCTGTCTCAGCATCCCAAGTACTAGAATTACAAGCGTGTGCCACCACTCCGTAGTATGTGCCACCACGCCCTGCTCATATATAATGAGGAAATCACAAAGCTACTAAAACAACACAAGGGACGCTTTCCTAATACCTACACTATTATTAGATTCTGTATCATGTATCAAATCTAAAACAATCACATTCTGAGAAGTGACAATTGGCTCATATTGGACCCCCAGCTATGGCGGGGAGAGATGCATTGGTTAGAATACAGAAGCTACTGCGCGTGCTTAGGTACAAACAGGACTTGATCTGCGCTTTGCATAGTGCTCCACGTCAAGGGAACTGCACCCTGGTGGTCAGGTTCCGAGCAGCATTTGCTTGGTTCTGCCAGGCTTGGAGAGCGCACCTCCATGGGGGTGGGGGTGGAGGGGAGGGCAGGCAGGAAGGAAGCAGCCCAGTGAGCGCCAGGCCAGACAGCGCCTCCCAGATGGTGGAGGAGGAAGAGGAGTGAACCAACTCATCTCCAGCCAATCCGACTCGAAAAACATACGTACTAAAACAGATGCAGGAAGCATGTTTAACCATGAGAAATTCTATGCAAAAATGTTTCCATAAAATACATAAAGAATTTATCCCATCAGTTAATGAAAGTACATCCTCGAGTAAAACCACAACTACTCAGGACCCAAGGAGGGAATCATTTGGGGGAGGCTGTCTTTTCTGGATAATGGAAGGTTTACCCTTTTAAACAGACTTTTATAAAAATGTTTATAAAAATGTTGGGGAAATCTACATAAAATAGAAATGTTTTTCTGCCACATTACTTAAGTCATGCTGAACACACATTAAAATCTTCCCGAGAAAGATAAATAAAACCCGGGACCACCGAGGAGCACAGAACTATTCCAGCTCCAAGAAAAGGTCCATGATGCACTTCCCACTGTTTATGCTTGCCCTGTCTTTTTCTTTCCTTTTCTTCTCCTTTTCTTTTAGGTCATTTGCTAGCCTGTCTCGCTGTTACCTGAGTACATTTGCCTTACTTCCAATTTCCAACTTTTAATCTGCTGTAGCCTGGGACTTTATTCATGAGTGTCAGCGCCGTGTGTAAGAGGAAAGCAGCATTACAACGGTGTGTGAGAAGGTGCTGCGCACGTCACTCAGTAAGCAGATGAGCTCCGCGCATGGGCTTGCGGAGCGCCCTCTCTTTTTATGCTTCCTGATTCTTAGTTCTGTTCTAGAAGAACAAAGGTGGTAATTAATTGGCTTCCACATATGTGGGACTTTATTGTGTTGCAAAAAGCTATATTTTCATTCATGTCTCAAAGCCTTGTGTCTTTTTGCATTAAATCATCCTGGAGACCCACAGAGCGATGGCTATTCTCTTTTTCACAAACAGGCAAGAAACCGGGTGAAAGACACAAATAATGTTGAGAAATCTGAGCAAAAACATCCCCGATTTACCTTCTAACCCAGTGTATAAGGTAACAAACCAAGACTTAGCTCCCATTTGAGGAGTCAAATGGAATCATGAAAAAGGGAAAATCACGTTGCCCCAGGTGGAAGGTGGCCATGAGACAACCCAACACATCAGTATTGCAGTGGACACGGCCCCGCCCAGGGCCCAGGGCCCAGGACATCCCGATTAGTCAACAAGAGTTAGGCGTGTGCCAGGAAAATAAATGCCGCAAATCCAAACCCATATGATCTTATAAGATGTTAAAGATTTATTCACTGCCACCAGATAACGCTGACTTGCTGAAAAACCTGTAAGTATTTATAAAGTGGCACATTTGGAAGATAACTGCAGAAGGCCTTCCATAAACCCGAAGACTGCAGGAGCTGGGGAAATTTCAATATTAATAACACACCTTTTATAAAGCCAGTCCTTCCCCAGTGGCCAAAATCTCCTATCAGGCCGGCACTATTTATATTCAAATATAGTTCTTTTCACTTTTTTCTTAAAATCCAGGCCCTTTTCTTGCCAACTCACTTTGCAGACGGCCGCCCGCACTCACTCGGAGATGGCTTCCACCGGCAGCCACGCTCGTATCTGGGATGCTCCCCAGAACATCTGTTTAACACCGCTGCACTGAGCCCGCTGCACCTACCGCCCACAGTCATGGCTGAGACCCATCACCAATGACTTAGTTGCGTAAAAAGCTTTAGGGCGTTAGGCTGGGCACGGGGCGCGTGCTTGTAACCCCAGCATTCAGGAGGCGGGGACGGGAAGATCGTGGTTCACAGACAGCCTCAGCTACTTAGCGAGGCCCTTTGCCACTCAGTGAGACCCTGTTTCAAAAAAATAAAAATACTAAAAAAAAAAAAAAAAAGGGCTGAGGATGTAGCTCAGAGGTACAATGCCCTGGGTCCCATCCCCAGTACTGCAGGGAAACAAGCTTTAGGCCGTTGCTGGTACCTGAAACTTTAAACATCCCCAAATTTGTCATTAATTCATCCAGGATGGGAAGCTTATGTTTTTTTTTTTTTTTTTCTCAAAATAGAAATGCTGCAAGAGAAAGCCGAAATAAAATAATAAAAAAAAAAAACTGCTCAGATCCAGACTGTAAGTACCATATGCAAAGGTGGGCAGTGTCCTTTCCTAATACAAAAGCTAATTAGAAAGATATCAACGAGCGGCAGCATCTCAACTCGCCAATAGTAACCAGCTGAAAAGAGGATAAAAAAAAATATAACTCCAACTCCTAACAGCAAATCCACAAAGAAGAGATAAGTAAATAATGTCCAAGATAACATTTTAAAACAATAGGCGAGGACTTGGTGTCAGACCCACACTTGGTAGCCAATAAAAGACTTGAGTAAATTTTAATTTTTAGAATGGGAAAATCTACCGCTATAAATAAACATTCTAAGTAGTCCTGAACTGATTTTTAATTTGCTACCCTTTCAATCAAACTCCCTCGAGTCTCATTACTTTTTTCGGTACTGGGGATGGAACCCAGGGGCACTCTACCTCCAAGCTACATCTCCAGCCTTGTTTTTTACTCTTTATTTTGAAACAGAGTCTCACTAGGTTTTGAAGGGCCTCGCTAAGTAGCTGAGGCTGTCCGGATCCTTCTGTCTCAGCCTCCCAAGTACTGAGATTGCAGGAGTGTGCCATTAATCTGGCTCCTTTTGCCATCTTTTTTTTAGACGACAAAACTGATGGTTTAGCTCATCTAATACAGAAGAGGAAACTGCTCACTGGGCAAAGAAGAGTAATGGCCACGGGTGAACATGAAACTACAGGGTATTTAAAACCTCGTCCAGAGCCTCAGGAACTAAGGCGGGGCACCCAAGGGCTGGTTACTGAAGTCAAAGTGAAAGTTGAGACCTAATCCTGAGTAAAAACTCAGTGTACAATAAAGGTAGAACTTAAAATTCAAGGTAGGAAGGATGATTTAAAGAAATGTATTTTGACTTCCAGGAAGATGGAGACAGAGGGAGACAGCTCGTATCAGTCCTGCTGACAACTCGGTCTCCATTGCCTTAAAAAAAACTTATTTTTATTTTTAGTAAGCAGCACTGGCAAAACTGGCTTTTGAAAAGCTAACGACAAAGTTGCCTGTCCACCTCAATATATATATATATATATATACACACACACACACACACACAGAGACACACACATATATATATATAAATTAATTTCAGACATTTCAAATACTTAAATGTCAAATAATAAGTCCATGGAAACAAAACTGAATAATGTACAGATTTGGGTCAGAAGGAACCTTTAAACCTTACTTCAAGGACAGGAAAGCACCAGTTACACTACATGAAAACATCTCAGGACATAAAAACAAAAAATCACCCAGAAAACTGGCTGCTGCCGGCGGGGTCTGAAAGGAGGCGGGGTAGCAGCAAATGCACCCAAGTAATTTTAAATATGAAAAAGCTCTGACCTGGTAAGTCTGCTTGTTGGAATTTATCAAGGAAATGGTGAGATTTTCACCCAGATATACATGCTGAGATATTAACTGCACAGTCCTTTATAGCTGTGGATCCGGGACAGACTCAAACTTCCAACAGTGGTAGATGTCTCTAGTCCACTGTGCATATCAGTAAAATAGCACAGTACCATGCAGGAAAAATCGCTAATATCCACACGCGTAACTGCATGGGAAAGACCCGCAAGACTAAACAGAAAAATACCGGCTTGGGCTATTTCTGGATGATAGGGTTTCAAACAAGCTTTATTCATTTTTAAATGTGGTGTTTTTTGCTCAAGCTTTTCTAAGACAAACCTGCATCATTCACATCATCTTAAAAGATAACAGAAAGCAGCAAAAACATCATGAACTTTTACAGTGTGAAACCCAGGGAGTCGCTGCAGCTATATTCTAGAAAGATGAGTTAACCTTTTATTATAGATTTCTTCCAAATCAACAGGAAATGAATGAACAAGGCAACAGAAGACGAGCCAACAACCCGAGCCAAACTAATTCAAGAAGGAAGAGATACAATTTGCCTACTAAAATAGGTGGAGGAAAGGTCCAGCCTCACCTCCAGCTCCAGGAATGAAATCTAAGCAGCATGGGGCACGACTCTGATGAATAGATTGGCAAAGGTGGCAGAATTGAACATGCGCGTGCTGGGAGGTGGCGGTTTCGTGCACTGGAACTGGGTAGATTAGGCTGATAGATATTTGAAGACAGGTTTATCTTCAATAGGTACCAAAGGCTGACCCAAAAAAAGAGAAAAAAAATTAAAGTAATAATTGTGCCTATGTACAAACTAGTATGTAAAAAGCCGCGTGCCATTTAGTGAATGCAAAGTAAATTGACAAATACTACCACCACCTCCATTTAAAAATATATATATAAGGATGCAAAACAAAAAATTCTATGCACGACTGTGGTGAGAATGTCCACAGTAGTCACGTCTGGTAGTGAGATCTTTAATAATAACTTTTGTGTTTTTTTTAATATTTTCCAAATAACATGAATAGTTCTGCAAGGAAGAAAATATTAAGATAATTTTTAGGAATTACTTCGCCATAATTTTCTCAGACTAGAAAGATAAAAAATAATGGTTTCTTCAGTAATGGGCTTCATTAGTTAAAAATAAAGAAAGAAAGAAGAAGAAAATCACTGCTAGAAGCAAAGTAATTTTTAAGAGCCCGCAGCAGTAGCAGAGAGCTGTCTAGACAATTGTAACACTGGCTTCTCTGCTGAGAAGGCTCTGTCCCGCAGACACCAGGCCGGTGCAGCTCGGAGGCGGGCGCTGGAGTAAGAGCCGGAGGCCTCGGCCAAGCTCAGCTGCAGAAGCTGGGCACAGTGCTGGGCCTCCCAAGACACATGGAGGAAGCCCATCCCTGACAGCCGCCCTCTCTCCCGGCCCGGTGCCACTCTTCTGACACTGCCATGAATTCTGACTTCTATTCTTTGGTGCTCTGTGATGTTTCCAAGTCTGATGGAAAGATGTGTACGCCCTCTCCAGACTTTGTGCCCTAGCTCAGCCAAGCCCTGCCTTTGATGGAGACCAACTGCCCGTGCAGAAGGACTTTCTTCTAGGAAGCAGGCAACCCTCTCTCCTTGCGGGTTTGGCAGGAGACTGTCCCATTTGTCCTTTCACTCGTTCACGGGACACTGCGTGTCCTGATGGGCCAGGCACCACCTGGGGCAGCGGAGGGCAAGGGAGAGTGAGGTCCAGCTTCCTGCTGCCTCTCGCTGGTAGAACACAGCAGACCAGGCCAGAGGGGTACTGGGAGGACAGACCCGCGGTGGCGGTGAAGAGATTTCCCAAGGACTGGGATCCTGGTGCGAGAGCAGCTCTTCCTGGTCCTGGCTGGGTGGGGGCAGAGGTGGGGGTGTGCTGAGGCAGAGTGTGTGGTCCTCACTGACGAGGGAGCAGGGCAGGGACCAGGGCAGAGCACCCAGGATTCACAACCTTTTCGACCACTACACTACTGCCCTGCAGAAAGACGACTTGGGGTGAAGGCGAGAATCCGAATGGCTGGTAGTGCAGACACTGGAAGTTCACGGGGGAGCAGGGCTGGGAGAGCCCTGATCAGTGACAGCCAGCCAGGGCCAGGGCACTCAAGAGGCTTGGCTACAAAGCAAGGGTAGAATGGAGGGGCAGGCAAGGGCAAAGGCAACCTCGCCACCTGGCCCAGACAACACGGGATGGGTCGCAGGTGGAGCCCCAGTCCCTGGGCCACCTACCCAGGCCCTCCCCTCCTCTCCTTCCAAGGCGCCAGTTGATTTCTGCCTGCCCAAAGGCAACCTCCAAAACAGACGAGACTTGACCCTGCTGGACCACTAACACAGGGACCCCTGCGGCTTCCTTCTGCTGAGATTCTTCCCCATTTAGAGAGAAGCTCTAGCTCAGTCACCCAAGACTTAGCAGAGAAAGCAGACAGGAGAGGACATAATTAGATGTCTCCACTTGGAAAGCTGGCCTTGCTAGACAGATATATGACGTGTGCAGACACGAAAAATATAAGTGGGCCAGTAAACATGTTTAACCAACATGGGGGTTTCCTGGTAGGTGCATAAAATGGATTCCAAATGAAAAAAAAAAAATGTCCTTTGAATTTGTGACTTTCCTACTCTCTTTCACATCTCCCATTGATATGAGCCAATTAGCTTTTTGTATTTACAAAAATATCTTCATAGTTTCAGTTCCACGTTTCTGAGTTCATTGTTACTCAGTCTACCAAATAAAAAATAGCTCCTGGCTTCTAAATAAAACGATGAAAGAGCATCCAGGCAATCCCAAATTAATGCTTGAAATGGAGACAGGAAGGAGAGCACAGAGAAATCACGCACGCCAAAATCTGTTGCCTTCTAGACAAACCTAAGGATGGATTCGCTTCCAGCACATTCCACGTGTGAACTCAACATAAAATATTTCTGAGGGGAAAAAGTCTTCATTAAAAGCGAGCAGAATTATTAAGACCCAGGTAGGAATGTTACACTCTTAACGGAGCAATTACCGAAGCCACTATCTTGTGACCGAGCCGCCTAGCTGACGCCAACAGCGGGCATGTCTGCCTGGCGGGTGCCTGGTTTGCAGTGCTGGGAGCATTTTTGTAAGCTTGCATATATTTTTCATATGTGTCCTCCAAACAAAATTGTTCTAGATGGTTTCTTTCATGTCAAACTTCCCCCAAAGAATTTAATCAACGCTTGCCCTTATCTTTGCGTTTGAGAACCCTGCGTCTCGTTCCTCTGGTTTTCAAAAGCAATCCGGAAGCCTCGGATTTACTTTCACTTTGCTTGCACTCTGGCCTTGAATAAATAAAATCTTCTGCTATTACCCTTTTCCATTAAAATGAACAGGAAGCTTATAAAAAAAAAACAAACAGTGAAGTCTGAACGTTTTGAATGAACGCAGCAACAAGTACATTTAATGATAAGGTCACAGATATTTTCACACTTCAGAAACAGCACAAAGCTGCTCTGAGAGAGAGTGCTGAGAGAGAGTGGGGGAGTGTGTGTGTGTGTGTGTGTGTGTGTGTGTGTGCGCTCGCACACGTGTGTGGCTGAGCCTCTGTCTCCCTCTTCTAACAACACAAAATACAGAAAGCATTAGCAAAATTACAAGAACGGCTTCACCCCACTATGGGAACACTGGCTCCCCTGAAATGCTGGCACAGCTCTCAAAAGCAGAACGGGGGAAAACATACTTTCCAATATGAAATTTGGGGGAATGATTCTCTTCGAAGGACGATAAACTTCGGGGCCTGGCAATGCGGGCAACTGAATGCACATCTGTTCTCAGTCATCAAGGCCGTTACATTCTGTGGGTTGTGCAATTTGCTATTCTACCAACTTTGTGCTAAAGCTCGGGGAAATGGCATGTTTAAAACCAAGGGCAAGGGGCCTGCTCGCCGGGAGGAAGGACAGGAGCGGCACAGGCGCGGTGGCACTCGGGGTGCCTCCTGCCCCGGGCAGCAGCTGCAGGCCTTCTCGAAGGAGGGGCAGAAACCCACCCAGCTGGACCACAGGCCAGGCCTGCCCGTTCTGGCATTGTGTGTTACCGGTCAGAAAACACTGGCATTTAGGGAAGACGGTCGTAGGCGGTGGGCTGGCGTGGTTGCTGCAAAGAAACCCGGACCAAGGCACCAGCCGCCCACCCCCAGCCCTGGGGGGAGTGTCTGCCAGACTCTCTTCCCAAGGAGGGAAGTATATTTGGGGTGGGAGGGGGGCTGTACTTGCTAGGGCACAGAGATTATTCAGAAGCCATAGATATCACCAAAATACTGTGGGCTCAAACGTGGAATAAATCCTCCACTCCCTCTCACCCCACAACATTTTCAAGCAGGACTTTAGTACTCCATTATTGTGAACGTTCTTTGGCCCACAGCAAAAAATATTGACAAAATCCCGCTTTGAAGACAGTTATTGTCTCTGTATACTTGATAGCAGCCTTCAGAAGTTCACCTGCTGGCATTAAATTCTTGAGTTTGGGTGAAAGGAGAGAAAATTTGCCACATCTCAAGCTCTTCTGCTGTAGCGGCAGCAAATCAAATTATTCCTTCAATTAAACTAGCTTTGTGCCTAACAGAAACAAAAAAGGCCACAGGCTTTCTCTCCCCCACTGCCCACGCACACACACACAGACCCAAAGCCATCACCCATTCTAAACCCCATGACTCGGGCATGATCTAAATGGCTTAGTATTCTTGGGTAACGCAGCTCGTAAAATTAAATCCACTAGCAGAGATTTCAGGATCACTGTGTGCTCCGAGCTGGCAGCAAACCAAGGACTCTGCGCCGGGTGCATTAGATCAACCTGATGTAGGAGTCAGTTCTCTCCCTCTCTCCCTCCCCCCCATCTCAGGCTCACCCATTCACATGTGTGTATCAATACCACCACCACACTGATACCCTATTAGTGGAAAGCAGATCCCCACTGCCCTCTTCTTTCCTGAGGTGAGTGAGGAGGGACCCATCCCCTGTGTGTGCACAGGAGTTCTCCACCGCCGCCATGTTGCCCCAGGGGCCCCGGGTCAGCTGTACCTGGACGCCACAGTGAGAGCCCAGCGTAGGACCCGCCTCTTAGCCAACTTCCGCACAAGAGAAGTGGACCGTCCATCTTTAATAGGAAATGACCGGCTAACACATGCTCCATTGGACTTTCTGTTCCCAGCACCCAGTCCAGAGAACCGAAATGTGAAACACAGGTCTGGGACTAGGATGCTCAGGAGCCGGGGCCATGCGCGGGAAGCGTGCGCACAGGCTACGTGAGCGGGAGGGAGCATCCCATTAGCAGAAGTCAGGGACGCCTGCTGACCAACATTTAACATCGAGAAGACTTAGAACAGCACTCAGTGAAACAGAGCACAACTTGTTCTCTGTAGGAATGGGGCAGCCACCTGAGAACAAAGTCAATTTTTTTTTTTTTTTTTGCGGTACTGGGTATGGAACCCAGGGGCATTCTACCTTTGAGCGACACTCTCAGCCCTATTTTTTTTCTTTTTTGTTGTACTGGGGATAAAACCCAGGGGCATTCTTCCTCTGAGCTACACCCCCTGTCTGTTTTTTTATTCTTTGTTTTGAAACAGGGTGTCACTGAGTTGCAGAGGGCCTCACTCAGTAGCTGAGGCTGTCCCCGCACAGCGATCCTCCAGTCTCAGCCTCCTGAATCTGGGATTACAAGCTTGCGGCACCACACCCAGCTTCCCGGTCCTATTTTTTATTCTTTATTTTAAAACAGGATCTTAAGCCAGGCGTGGTGGGGCACGCTTGTAATCACAGCGCTTGGGAGGTGGAGACAGGAGGATTACGCAGGTTCGAAGCCAGCTGCACTGGCTTCAGAGACCCTGTTTCCAAATAAAAAAAAGTATAGGTCTGGGAGTGTAGCCCGGAGGTAGAAGGGCTTCCAAGAACCCCGGTACCACCAAAAATAATAATAATAATAATAATAATAATAATAATAATAATAAATAATAATAATAATAATAATAATAATAAAATAAAAATATAAAAAATAAAACAGGATCTTAACTGAGTTGCAAAGGGCCTCACTAAGTAGCTGAGGCTGGGCAGGAATTGTGATCCTCCTGTCTCATACAAGCATGTGCCACCACACCCAGCTCAGAACATGGTATCCTTGAAGTGTCATGATTTCCAATCATTTGAGATAGAAATTAAATGATAGTGCCGCTATGAAGCTATGCTGCGTGTGGAAACACAAGGACTCCCAGCCTGCCAGTACCCACTGGGAAGAGACCCGAGGCCCCACACTTGAAACCCAAACTCTGTCGTTTGAGTAAACAAATTTTGTAGGGGCAAAGGGTAGAATAAATCAGAATAAAATGATAAATCAGAAGTCTGGCCATTTTAAAAAATTCTATAAGCAATGTGTGGTGGTGGATGCTTGTAATCCCAGCATTTGGGAGTTTGAGACAGGAAGATCACAGTTCAAAGACAGCCTCAGCTCTTTCGTGAGGCCTTTTACAATCCAGTGAGACCCTGTTTCAAAATAAAGAATAAAAAATAGGGCCGGGGGTGTCGCTCGGAGGTAGAATGCCCCTGGGTTCCATCCCCAGTACCGCACACACACAAAAAATCTATATTCTTGCAGTGAACACAGAGACATAGGTCAGATTAGGCGGAACCAAGGCTGGAAAATCTTCCTTTTTGCTTGAGTACTGTGTATTGAAAAACAGGAAACACACTGCAGTGTCAGAAGGACCAAAGGGATATTTTAAACGTCAGCTAAATAATTAAACACCAACACTGACATGCCCTTAAAAATCCAAGGGTTCCTGCAGAAACGTCTTCACTTGAGAAAGGGACACCTGCAAAGCCCGTCTTGGTGTCTGTTCATATCAGGCAGCGCTGGCTACTCTCCGAACCCAGCTTCCAAAAACACGGGCGTGGAATTCGCCGCCCCCTCCCCCTCCCCCTCCCCCTCCCCCCCTCCTTTTTTTTTTTTACCTAAAGGCAAAAAGTAAATCCAGTTTCTCTTCACAGATTGTAGGCCTGGTTTTAATTTGTGCAATAGTCCTTTTGATAACAATGCCTAGTTAAAACATCCATTAAAAGTCTGTAGCAGGCATTTAATGGGAGGAAAATCTAATAGGGTTCCTCTGAAATTCCTTCATTAACTTTTAAAAGAGTTCTCTCCTATAGTGTTTTTGGGGAGGGAGAGGCAGAGAGAGACAGGAGACAGAGACAGAGACAAAGAGACAGAGGAGTGGGAGAGTGGTTTTCCATATTCAGGGCTGGATTATAAAATCTTTAAAAAGAATCAGGTCACATCTTCTTTGCTGCTGTAGCCCTCTAAACCAACTCTCACTGAGCAAGACCTGGGGGCCCTAGTCACTGTTATGGCTGTCTCAGATGCTCCCAGACCTTCCCCAGCAAAGCATACGGCCTGCAAGGAGACAGGCCAGTCACGGTGCGCAGAGCCTCCAGTCCTCCCTCACTCTGATCTGAGAGCGCCACCCAGCTCGCTCTCACGGGCCGGCAGACGTGCGCAGGCCCGTGAGACATTCCAGTCCAGAAATGCCTTGTGCCACCATGTCCAGGCCAAGGATGCGACAGCAGAGCCCAGCATCCCCAGAGCTCGCCAGGGCGCGACCTCCTGACCCAACCTGCCGCCCTCCCAAGCAAGCCACCCCCACCTCTTCCCTGGTGGAGGCCCCTACTCACAACAGAGCCTCTTCTCCACCAGAAATCCCTCGCATCTTTCTTGATTTGGGCTGATTTTGTACACGGTTACCAAGCTGCATGGGTTCTGAACCGCCTGGCCTGGCTCCCTTTTTTCTGTAAGCCCTGCCCCTTCAGGAATGCACATGGTATGGTATAGCTGAAAAGCCCGCACCAAGACCCTATTAATAATTTTGAAAAAAGGCAAAACTATCCAAGTTAAACTCAATGGAGGATGCTGTACACAGAAGAAAGAGCATTTAAAAAAAAATTTTTTTGGACTCTCAGGAGAATTTCAGGGTGGCTAAGCCAAAAGATTGATGTCCCAGGTGAAAATGTTTGGTGTTTGTCATTCTCTAAATCTGAACATTCCTCAGCTACTTTTTACTGAGTCCGCCAACAAATGCCGCTGCAGACGTGGCAGGGCGAGAGGCCTTTTCCAACACCGTGTACACAGAATATCCACATTTTTGTTCAGCCTCCAAACAACACACATGCCTTCTGCTCCACAAACCCGATTGCTCTCAACCCACCCGGACAAGAGGCTCTTCCTGAGCCTGGATTCCCTGAAATATGTTTTCTGAGACCCTCCTGCACATCTCTTGCCCCACCAGTCCTTGGGAGGCTGAGACAGAGGATCGCAGGTTCCAGGGTGGCCGGGTGGCCTGAGGGGCATAGGAAACTCTCAGCAACCTAGTGAGACCCTAGGTTGCTGAGTCTCATTAAAAAATCAAAAAATTAAAATAAAAAACTAAAACAAAAAAAAAAGATAAAAAGGTGTCCGGGGGTGTAGGTCAGAAGTAAAATGCCGCTGGGTCCAATCCCCAGTACCAAAAAGAGAGACAGAGACTGGGACAGAGACACATGCAAGCACACCTTCTCCCCAAGGAGACCTGAGCTCCTGGAAGGAGGGTCCACCCTACTGATGGCTGCTTTCCTCTCAATGCCCAGTCGAGTACCTGGGACAGGGCACATGCTTAAAAATGGCCATTGGAAGAATGATCTAGAAGCCACCTGAGCCACTGTATTGCATGAATGATCCCCTTACCCAAAGGTGACATAAAAGTTCACAATAGTGAAGTCAGCCAGGTTAAAGCTCTAAGAGCTGTCCTATCCGGTATGGGCCTCGGAACCGGAGAGGAGGTGCTTACCCCAGCCCGGCTGCGCCCCTCGGCTGTGTCCCGGCACCCTGCACCTGGTCCCCCGAAGGCCTCCCCAGGCTTGTCCTGCAGGAGCCCAGAGCATGCACCCAGGGCGGTGGGATCTAGCATGGAGGTCACAGTGAGGAAGACAGGACTGGAGAGAGAGGGATGGGCTTCAAGACCCAGGCCCACAGACATTAGGGACAGATCTGCCTCCAGCCAATGAGTGTCCTCTACCAAAAAGCCAAGCACGTGGCCACAGAATCCAAGCAGCAATGAGCTGGCTGCTTTTACCCAGCCTGCCCCTGTGTGTGCATGCGAGTACGTGTGTGTGTGTGTGTGTGTGTGTGTGTGTGTGTGTGTGTGTCACTGGGGAGAGAACCCAGGGGCAGTCTACCTCTGTACTATACCCCCAAACCTATTTTATCTTTTTATTTGGAAACAGGGTCTCACTAAGTTGCTAAAGCTGGCCGCAAACCTACAATCCTCTTGTAGATTATAATCCTTTTGGGATTATAAGCATGCGTCGCCACACCTGGCTCAACCTGCCCCTTTCAACCGCTCACGCACACTGCTCCATCAGCACCAGACCTAATGAGGACACTGACCGGTATCTACTCCATAAATGCTGGCCCAACGCGGGGAATTTCTTAGTTATGTGCTGTCCACGAGTGAGTGGCAGACACCCAACCATTTTGTCTGAAGATGGTGCTCCGTGACCCCCATCAAACAGGAGAAATCTCTTCAGTTGCCAAACATTAAAGAAACATATTCAAAATGACTGAAGAGGCACCCATCAACCAACCTCGATGTCCTTCAAGGTGTTTCACTGAACAACAGCTTCGCAAGTTTCTTGAGGACAAGCAATGTGGGGACCCTTGGACATCACCCCACACCTGGTAAACCAGAGGGCTCCTTGCCGAGCAGGAAGCAACGTTGAGACAATGAGTCCTCCCGGGACAATATGTCCACATGTACCCACAGTGGCCACACTCAAAGCACCAACGGGCCAAGATGAGGTTTGTTAGTTAGTTGGGTGTTCCATTAGTAAGGTCTTTCATTAAGTTAATAGTAACTAGCAGTTATCAAGAACCACTGGCTGTCATACCAAATTAGCATTTGCCTTCCGTGCAAAGTATCTTGAGCACAACTATGATTCCAAGTTGGTTAAATCTTTACCTCCAGTTTTCAACAAACGTTGGTATCCCCATTTTCTCTTTTGGTATCTATAGTGAGGAAAACAGTGTCCCCTCAAAATTCCCAGAACGTCACAGTGTGTCTGTCCTTATTTAGGAATAGGGCCTTTGAAACAGGCATGGTGACACACACCCATAATCCTAGTACTTGGGAGGCTGAGACAGGAGGATCACAGGTTCAAGGACATCCTCAGCAAGTAGTGAGACTCAGCAACTTGAGACCCTGTTTCAAAGTAAAAAATAAAAAATAGGACTGGGGGTGTAATTCAGAGGTTAAAAAATGCCCCCGGGTACAATCCCTATTACCCCCCCCCCAAAAAATAGAGTCTTTGCAGGTGTGATTAGTTAAGCTGGGATGACGTCATACTAAATCAAGAGGATTCCTAAATCCAATGATTGGTGACACTGTAACAAAGGACAGAGAAGGAGGGGCCCACAGGGAGATGGGACAGCGCCTGGACTGATGTGCCACCAGCCAAGGGACACCAAGGATCACATGGAGCCAGCAGGTGTGGCAGAGGCAGGAAGGCTGCTCCCCCAGGGCGGGTGCAAAGAGCACGGCCCACCCACACCTGGGCATCAGACTTCTGCCTCCAGAGCGCCATGAGAACACGATTTTGTTGTTTGGACTACCCTCTGATTTTAATGTTCCTATCTTAATTGTGAACTTGTGAGGAAGACATTAAGAAGTTAGCTAGGGCATGAGTAGCCCAGTCACAGGACAGACAGCGTGCCCTCCATGCACTGGACGTCATTTCCTCCACATCAGCCTCATTCCCTCAAATTCTTTAGCCAGAGATGGGGCCCTGTTCACAGAAAGGGGAGCCGGGCCTGGCCAGCAAGTCCTGGACAAGTATGTTCTGAGCTGCTTGCTCAGAGCATGGCACCCATTTTATTTTTGCCTTAACTGATGACCTCCTCAGCAAGTAGTGAGACTCAGCAACTTGAGACCCTGTTTCAAAGTAAAAAATAAAAAATAGGACTGGGGGTGTAACTCAGAGGTTATTTTACTTGTATTGGTGCAATCTCCTCATGGTGCAGTTCATCATGATGGTGAAATATGTGCACACAGCCCTGGTGAGCTTTCCCTGGCTCCTACCCACTCTGCCCTTCCCCATACAGAGTATTAAGACTGACACGACTACGCTCACATATGTATGCAGTGTCAATGGGAGTGATTCCTTCATCCACCCTTCCTCTACCCCTTCCCCTAGACCACCTCCCTAGCTCCAGGGGGTTTCTCGTCCATTATCTGAAGTCCCTCCAATTACTCCCCAGCTCCTGTATATGAGAGAAAACATGTGACCCTTCGCTTTCTGTGACTGGCTGATCTCACATATTCTCCAGGTCCATCCATATTCCTACAAGTGATATAATTTTTTTCTTCTTTGTTGCTGAGTAGATTTCCATTGTATGTACACCCCATAATTTTATAACCCATTCATCTGTGGATGGATACCTACCTAGGTTGGTTCCACAATTTGGCTACTGTGAATTGTGCTGCTCTAAATATGGATGTTCATAGACTACTACAATATTCTAATTTCAGTCCCTTTGGAAATACAGCCAAAGTGGTACAGTGGATCCTATGGTGGATCCACTCCCGACTTTCTGAGGAATCTCCACACTGACTTCCATAGCAGCTGCACTAACGTGCATGCCCACCTTCAGTGCAGAAGAGCGGCTATTTCCCACATCCTCGCCAGTACTTATTGTTGTTTAACTTCATGAGGACGATGGTGCTGCTTTTAGAAGGACTGGTGGGGAACCAGGCAGGAAATGCCCCAGAAGTACCCAGGCTGTGGGAATACAAGTACCCAGGCTGTGCTCCAGAACCTCCTAGCAAGAGCCTACAAGTTCAAACACGCCTCTTGGGTGCATCCTGGAGAGCTGGCCCATGTCCACAGGAGCAGAGTTTGTTGGTGACTGTCTTTCTGTGCTCCATCACGATCTGTCAATAGATGGGGAAGGCTGGTCGGTGGGGCCACAGAAGCACCCCCAGCCAGACCGCATGGTGAGCCTTCTCCCTGGGCCCACACAGGGACCGCTGCCTTCCGACACCAGAACGCTCATTTTAAAGGGTTCCATAAATGAGTGATATGCTCGTGTGTGCCTCTACCATCTTGAACCCCATTAACATGTATGTGATATGCTCATGTGTGCCTCTACCATCTTGAACCCCATTAACATGTATGTGATATGCTCATGTGTGCCTCTACCATCTTGTACCCCATTAATATGTATGACTACAATGCACCGATAAAAAAAATTTTAAATAAAAATAAAATAAAAGGTTCCATAAGTGAGGCATGTTCCAGATGTTTTCAACTGAACAGATCTCAGAAGTTTCTGAGGGACTGAAGCTCAACACGGGGTAGGCGTGTTCTCTGTAGTGGCTCGCACTGCAGTGGGATCCTTCCACTGAAGGACATCACGGTAGACAGGAGGAGCATGGACGGGACAAGAGGGTCCGCCATACTAAGTCTGACACAGAGCACTGAGGACCGACTGCCCGGGACAGCTAGAGGCAGAGAGGAGGAGCTCCAGCTTGCCCATCACAGAGGCAGGTCTTTTGAGACAAGGTCAACTTAGGCAAGTACCTGCGTGGCCAGCAGCCCAGGACCGGGTGAGTGACAGCCTGAGACAGAGAAGGCAAAATGGCACTGCTCTCAGCAAAGGAGGGGCCGTGGTGCCCATGGGTGGGCCGACATGCTACCGGACAGAGTATGAGCATTGAGGCCCTTGGAACCCCAGGACCATAACCACCTGGTGAACTACGGAGTTCCACAGGGACACCCTGGCCCTTGAAGTTGTGTCTTAATTTGTCTAAATAACTCACAAAAATTCCAAACTTGCCCCAAAAGCAATGTTGTGTTTTGTTTTGCTTTTTTCTCTTTAAAAGCTAACTCGCTGTTACCGAAATTTGCAGAAACATCACTTTCAGGAAGCGAGTGACCATACATAAGAGGGAAACAGAGAGGGCAGTCTTTAAAAATACAATTCCACACTCAAGGCAGCAGTAAAACGAGTTTAAATTTGCTTGGCGAAACCACAACTTACTTTTCTCAACGCTAGACTCTGCAAGGATATTTATATTTCCTAAGGTCAAGAGTTCACAGTACATCTCTGAAGGATAAATTCTACCACTGGGCCCAAGGAGAGGGGTGTTAAACACTTTAATCCTATTTTTCCCATATTCATAACACATGACAAAGAAAATCATGGAAACAAATGACCCTGCCACAGAGAGAGAAGCGTCCAGAAAGGCAGGGAGTTCTCCTGACGGGCACACGCTGGGCCCAGGCTCCCCAGGCACACGCTGGGCCCAGGCTCCCCGCACACACTCCTTGCTCAAGTGGACCGAGGCTCAAGACCTTGCTCAAGAGGACCAGCAGACCCATCTGTGACCTTGCTCAAGAGGACCAGCAGACCTGTCTGTGACCTGTGCAGAGGAGAAGGAATGCCAAGGCCATTGAAAAGAAGACCTGGGACTTTAATATCACTCAAAGGCATAACGTGCTCAAAGAGCATAACTCTCTTATAACCAATAGTTCAAAACGGAAACTTAATTTTGCAAGTTAAACCAAATGCACGATCGAGATGCCCACATCCAGTCACGCAAGCATGGTGGTGCAGGTCTGTCATCCCAGTACTTGGGACGCTGAGGCAGGAGGATTGCAAGTTTCCAGACAGCCTTAGCAACTTAGCAAGGCCCTCCATAACTTCCTGTCTCAAAATTAAAAAAAAAAAAGTGGGCTGGGGCAGAGCTCAGGAGCAGAATGTCCACATCTTTCCACAATGAAATGACGCCATGAGCACACTGTTCAAGCAAAGCAAACAAACAAAGCTTTTCAGGTGTACCAAGAGGGCTTATAGTTGAGGCTCCCTTGGAATTTAAGTTTTAAAAACTTTACACAGAAATATCAACGTCTGCAAAAATTAAGGCCCTTATCACAAGTAGGTTTTCTATGCCACATGAAGCCTCTTGGCCTCTTGCTTTGGGCCTTCCCTAACCCCACTGGCCCTGGAGACCCCGTGCCCATCTGGTCATACTTTGCAGGCAAAGTCCAGTGCTCATACTGGGCTGGGGAAGCTGCTGTCTCCCGCGTTACCACCCACCTATGAGGCCGCCCCAGCGTGACTGGCCCTGTAGCACCAGCAAGTTGGATAAAGGGGAAGCAGGACTGGTATACTATCGACCCCAATCATCAGAAAGAAAAGACCACTTCCCACTACCTGTGCAAGAGAAATGGCTAGCTTATCTTTCCATGCAGCCCAAACAGGTGAGAAAACGTGTCTGGGAACTAAATGATGACACACTATTTTGTTGGATTTTGTTGTGTTTTTTCTTTTTTTTTTTCAAGGTGTACTCTGATTTCCTTTCTCATTGGAGTCACCTCCATCCATAATCTTGATTTCATAGTCCTGCAATGTTTTTCTGAAAGACACCCTTTCCCCTAGTCCCGGATCCTCCCCTGGGACTCCGCATTGTAAGGACTACCTAGTCCCTAATCCTCAGCCCAAGCAGGCAGGCCTGGGGGCAGCAGGAACCCAGCCCTCCAATGGCTCTTGGGACTGGGAAGCCAAGTCCCTGCCTTTGAGCAGGGTGCTGCCCTTACTCTCCAAGAACATGCTACCCCTGCTACAGAGAACAAACCTTGTGCCCCCGACCAGATGTCATCCACAGAAATTTTCTTCCCAGAACACTGTGATCAAATATCCCAGTTTGCCAATCCTTTGTGATCCCAGAGTTTCCAAAGTGTATCACAGAGGCAGCTACGGGAACTGCCCACGTCAGCTTTGCTGAGTCCCCAGCCTTGGTGCCGGTTGCAGGGTGTGTAAAAGTCGTGCACAGAAGATACGTGGTGTCTGGGACAACCCAGCCCACGTTCCATGGCCCACCCGTGCATGCAGCCAGGTCCCAGCTGTCTGCATGGACCGCCACTCTCCCTCATGGAGTGCAGAGGGCGAGCCAACCTGGGGCAGCTTCCATGGTTGGATCAAGACACAAGCTGGTTCAAGGCTTCAGATAAATGCATCAGTGAGACAACATGGTGGATTATGGAGAACTGAGGAGTGTTGATAAAAACATCCCTAACCTTTGGAGCTTGCTGTGATGGAAGAAAGTGTGTGTGTGTGTGTGTGTGTGTGTGTGTGTGTGTGTGTGTGTGTGTTCTCCATAATGTGCTGCCTGCAGCTGGCAGCAGAAGGGCCAATCATAATGGAGGCATTCCAACTCCTACTCCATCTTGACAACCCAAGAAAGAGGCTCAGGAGACATATGACAACACTGGCGCTCGCCACACCCTACGGACAATTCAGAGCCCAAGCACCAGACTCTCCTGAGCTTCGTGTCCAGGACCGTATCTATCTTCACTGAAATGACCCCGTGAACTAATCTTCGTGACCTTAAATTCTGTAAGCTTCAGTCTGTAAGTGGAGATAATGGGATCACTCTGAAAATGTAATCACACCCTACGAGTGAAGCCTGCCAGGAAGGTAGTCAGTTCGACCACTTTGCCAACATTTAGTGAGCACCTACTGTTTGCAAGTCACGGCTGCCCCGTGGTTCGGGCACTGTACGTACGGCACACATAAAACAGCCTAGCCCACCTCCCACCCCCACCAGCCTGGATTCTGGGGTGAGTTTTACTGCCATTGTTTCAGTAAATTCAGATGATGGAGCTTTGCAAAGGTATGCTGAAAAGGGAACATAACACAAGAATGCCACAGTGAATACTCCATAACCAAAGACGGAATTCACCCCTTCAACGTGTTTTTTCTTAAGCTATCAACCCCAAGGCACAAATACAACCCTGGTGATATCGTGGGAAAAAGACAGAGGTACCCCCCCCAAAAGCAGCATGCTTTCAACAAATAGGATACCGTTAGCATGGGGTGTGCCCAAAGAACCCTATCTACCGACCACTGTGATGCGGGTGTGTGAGGGAAGGAAACCCCACATGTGGTCACATGGGGAAGGCGCCCTATACACAATAGCAGGGCAGCGTGTACTGTGGGCCCACCCCGCACTGCACGGGCTTCCCGAGGATACAGACGCCGGTGCCAGGGTGGAATGGAAGAGTAGGACGCCGCCAAGCGCACACAGCGGGGTTGGCCTTCCTATCCGAGAATGAGAGCCGACATGGAGAGAGGCCAGGCACCAGAGGGTACCGGAGAGAGCTGGGGGCCCTGTCCACCCCGGCGGGCAGAGCATGCCTGAGTTGTGTGGAGGCAAAGAGCACAAGACAGGGGAGACAAATTGGAAAATGGACTTTTTGTTTCCCATATTCAATCCTGATAGCATTTATTTCATTACTCAGTGGAATTTTTACATCCACGGGATGCATAATAAAATATTTTATATAAGGTTAATATTGGTAACCACTTTAGTCTTCGAAATACCCTCACGATCCTGCGAGATCCATTACCTCAAAGACCCTCTTAGTTATTTTTCTTTTTCCTAGAACTGTCTGATAACAAGCAGGTACTCAGAATAAGTATTTATTGAATGAATACACCGATGAATGAACCAACAGTCAGATGAGGGCAGATGAGCTCTCAGAGGCAGGAACCTGGGCCAGGTCAGTTCACCACTGAGAACCTAGTACTGAAAGACAGACATGACCCCCACCCCGGGGTGCAGGCCTAGCACGTTGTGGTGTTGTCATTGAAACCACGCCAGAGTTTCTATACCCAGCAACTGCCTTACCCAACCTGGGGTCCCCTCAGAAGGTTCCAGAGAGGTAATAATAGGAGTCAGGGACCCAATGTCACAGGCCAAAAAGCCAAAGGGATTATATGCTTAATGTCAATATTTATTTCTTATTTACATCGCTAGCTTGTTCCAAGGAGGATTTAAGGTTGCTTGATTTACGCTCAGGAAGCTGTGCTGATTAAAACCTCACTTCCATGAACACGAGATCCTGCATGTAAAACATCTCCCAACACCATGAGGTCGCTCTAGCTGGCAGGCTGGAAAGTCAGGCTGGGTGCTGGGGCCTACGCCTTTATTACTAAAAAGTGAAGAAAAGAAAACCTAATAATTATTACTCAGCAAAAGCGGGTTCTCGGCAGGCAGCATCTTCCGATGTGCCGGGTCTACTGAGAAAATGAAATAAAAGGCGCCGTGGCACACCACAATATCTAAAATTTATTGTAAAACCCATCTAAAATAGCACAGAAACAATTTCTCCCTCGAGTGTTTTATGAACAGCAAATGTGAGCAGGGAAAATATTTTTACTGATACCTTGAACTAAGTTTATAGAAATACGTGTGCGTGCAGCTATGACATATTTAACAGAAAAGTTAATGAAAAATCAGGAACCACACAGCATTCTCTTAATTCAAGCTGGTAACCAAACCAACTAGCATAAAAGCACAGTGATGATGACCGTCTCATCTACAAAAGATGCGACACTTAATGGGGAAATAACTTCCAAATAACCCCGTGAGAACCCGGTGAGGCAGTTATTAATCCCAGCACATCCCCACCAGCCCATCCTCCAGAACTATATTTATTATGACTTACTAGATTTCAGGGCGATTGTCCTCTGAAGAGCACCAAATACTGAGAAAGAACTTTTAAAACTGGGCAAAAACTTTATGAGAAACACTTCTATGGCTGGAAATTGCTAGAGGAGAATAGGGAGAGAAGCAAATGGACAGAAAGAAAGATGGCAGAAAAAGAAAACGAAAGGAGCTGCCGGGAGGAGCCAGTGGACGAGCCCAGAGGAAACAACCAGTCGTGCAGGAAGCCCGCCACGGACGTTCTGAACACACGGCCTGGCTGGCCCCACTTGCACCAGACCCGCCGTCCCGGCTCCCATGGCCACGGGCCAGCCCTGCAGCCAGCCATGGCGTGGTCACCGGCTGCTGGCATACAGATGTGCAAGCATATCAGAGCCCCTATGCCCATGCAGGGCCTACCTCCAAGGAACATCTCCAAGACACTGAACAGGACAGGTCCCTGTGCCTTCAGACAGTGAGGGGTGTACACACATGTGCAAATAGCTCTGCACACTTACAGGCCGCCTGGAGAGGCTCTTTAGAAACAGTCTAAGAACTGGTTACTTAATCTTCCCAACCACTTGCCCGAGGAAAGTCTCCAGCCTAGTGAGCTGTGGCAGGTGTGCAAGGCAGGTGTGCAGGTGTTCATCAGAAAGAGCGCCCGGTATGGACTCGGGCACTCAGAGCGTTCAATGGACTTGCAGGTGTAAAGTGTAGAGCGATGCAGGTAGGCCTTCAAAGGAGACCATCCGCAGCCCAGTCATCTGGCCAGCAGCAGTGGCTTGTGGCTCTTTAAGCCCAAGTGCTGCTATGAGCCACTGCAGATTTCTAATATTTTTTTTTTCATGGTGCTGGGGATGGAACCCAGGGACATTCTACCTTTGAGCTACACCTCCAGCCCGATTTTGTATTCTTTATTTTGAAACAGGGTCTCACTAAGTTGCGGAGGGCCTCACAAAGTAGCTGAAGCTGGCCATGAACTGCGATCCTCCTGTCTTAGCCTCCCACGTACTGGGATTACAAGTGTGAGCTGCCACACCCACCTTAAACTTCTAACACTGATAATAAAGCTAGTTCATTCTATTCACCCCCACCCCCACAGACTTTAAAAGAATCCCGGGACTTCTGGGTTTCTCAAATGTTAACTACTGGTTATCCAGTATTAACTACTGGTTACCCACATAACCAGCGTTAGCCACTGGTTATCCACATATCCGACACAGACATGGATTCTCCTGTGTATCCTACAAAGCTGTTCTGGACAGCGGCCCTTTCATCTTGTGACCGTACTTACATGTTTACCATGAACGTCAGCAGGGGTGCATGGGAATGTCGTGAGGGGCCAGTTTCCTTTTTTTTCTCTAAGTAAAGCATGCTATAATACTAATTCCAGATTCCCCCACAGTGAGGAAAGATCGTACTTTACAAGACGCATGAGAATATATTGGGAGTGAACACGTTTCTACAGCTTAGTGTTTAGTTAACTGAGTGGGCATACCAATTCTTATGTGAGTACTCCCACAGCAGAGTGAAGTAGGAGACCAGCCTCAGGCGGTCAGATCTGTGAGGCCACAGACGGCCGGCCTGCCAGATGGCTGTGCTACCATAGATCCACGATCCCTTTGCCACAACCCCAAAGTCCAAACAGCTCTGAGATCTGAAATCACTTCTCTAACTTTGTTATGGCAAATCTACCTGACCAGAGCTCTCTGGTAGTGAAGTCAGAAAAATAGATTAGATTAGATTAGATAGATAGACAGACAGACAGACAAAAAACACGAGCTTCCCTGTTTCATTGAGCTGAAGACTCTGCAACAGAGACAGTCTATGTGCTGTGTGTCCTTTCAAAAGCCTGGAAAACTCTGAACCCTATATGCCCTCCAAAATTCCAGATGGGGTGGTCTGTGGGGCTTCCTGGAAGTGTAAATGTACAAGGAGGGGCCGTGCTGGGCTTCTTTTGTTATCTGGAGTCCTGGAACAGACCTGGGATCAAGAAACCGTGGTCAGAAAACTGTTGGTCCCAAGCGCAGAACTATCTGCCAGAAGGAAATGTTTCAGACCCTCAGAAATACCTATCATGTGAATAAAACAAAAACCAAAATGTTTCCAAGAAAAGCTGAATAAGGTAAACCCCATTCCCAAATTAAATTTATTCCAGACTTTCCAAAATACAAGTGGAGCTTCCTACAGTGACGTGGTCCAATGTCCATCAGCAAAATCTAGTAGGCGAAACCATCCCCATGCCGCCTGAATCAAAGGAGATGCAACTATAAGATACATGGCTCCTGGAAATCGGACTGCACTGGTTCAGTGATGAGTGGGTACATTAAAACCCGACTGAGAAACAGCAAAATCTCCTTCCCGGAAGTTCACTGATGCTGGAAACTGGCCTATATTAATGCCAAAGTGGTATACACACCTTTTTTCCTCGCCAGGGGTGAATTATGAAGCCTCGTATGGACATGTAAAAAGTACAGGGAGGGGGGCAGGTGGAGCTGTCCACGCACCAGCTGATGTGGAACAGTATCTAGAAGGATCCCTTCATGCCACGGTGCTAAAGAGACTCTAGGGAGAGGGACAGAGACGGAGATGTGGAGGGACACAGACTGATGCCACGTGACTACACTGGTGACCACAGGCCAGGAGCTGCGGGGACAGGTGCAGAAGGCTGGCCTCAGACCTCCTGACTCCCATGGTCTCACTGAAGGTGCAGGTGTAGGGGCCTGAGGCCTCAGCAGAGGGAGGCAGCAGGTACCAGCCGGGCACCCACTCTGCCAGGCGTGAAGGGCTGTTTCCACTCTGAGCCGCTGGACAGAAACCGCATCAGAGCTCCTGACCCCACCACCAACCCCAAAGCACAGTCAGGCGGCCTTCAACCTATGGTGCACATTCAGGTGGTGGTTGTTGTTGTTGTTGTTGCTGTTGTTGCTGTTTTTGCCCAATCAGGAAATGGATGATGTTTTAAACTGGCTTATGGAAAGGCTGCGCTGTGTGGTTCACCTCCCAGACACTGGAGGTGGTTGATCCAAGAAGCCATCCTGTGCAGCCGAAGATAGAATTCACCAATATGGAATGTGGGGGAAACACAGGGTGTGAAGGGCATCTCAGAGTTTCAAGGAATTTTCCACACACTCCTTTGTTCTGGTTTTCTGGTAATAGCCAGGGAGGGCCAGTACCACGCCAACAAATCACAGGGAAGCCAGGGGAATCGGGTGAGAAAGACGATGTCTCTTTAATTTTGCACGCATGATGTTTGCGGCCACTAAGGTCATACCTGCGTGTGGTGACTGACAACTTTTCAGCTTGATTCAAAGCAAACAGCTGCCGGTCTGATTGCCTAGCAACTAAAAATTGATGGATGACCCTTAAGATGAATAACTACCATAAATCACCTCATTCAAACTCTCCAAGAAAAAAATTAAAAAACAATGGTTTTCATGACATTTGCGGCACTCCATAATATGCCGTGATAAATTTGGCCTCCTTGTGGATACAGAGATGTGGGTGCCCGAGTGGAGACACTTCTGTTTTTCCTTCTGTTTTCTTTTTCTCCGGAAGGTGTGTTTGTCTGAATGTGCTGCTGGTCAGAGGCTTGGCCCCTGGGTGCCTGCCAGTCACCCCAGGACAGAGGAACTGCCCTGCCCCTCATCCCCAAAGAGCACCTAGCGGGATTCAGCGGTCCTACATCACAAAGGTGGCAGGGGCCTGTGTACTGAGAATGGTTATAGTATATTTAGTGCAGTGGTTTGACCTTGGCCGATAGTGGACAGAGTGACTCAGGAGACTTTGATAAGCTACTTCCTGTTTGTAGATATTTTCCTCTATGTTCCTAAAAGGCCACAAATGTGCTTTTAACCTGCAGGTAAACGCAGACCTAGAAACCATAATAAGACTGAGAGGCGCTGTTGGTTTGTACCCCGTAAAACACCTACCCTCGCCGCTGTGCACGTTTCAAAATGCAGCCGTGCAGAATGGGAAGGAGCCCCGTCTTTTCCCAGATGTTACTCGACCGCTCTGTAGCTCAGACTCAAAGGCGAGTCCACCATCTTTCTTTGTCCCTCCCTCTTTTGTAATACTGGGTTTTGTTTTGTCTTTTTGTTTGAAGGTTAGGCAGATTATCACAGGGAAGGTTAATCCCAGGAAAGCCAGTCCATGATCAGACCTGGGTTCACAGTGTGGAAACGGAAAAAGAAAAAGGTCCCTGTTTTCTTCCTATCCAACATTACGAGCACCTGGGCCTGCCCAAGGGAGCAGACTGCACAACTTACACATACTTGAGGGCCCGGGGGTCCCCACAGAGGGAGTCATCATAAGCACATGGGAATCTGACTGTGAGCCAGGCACCGAGCTTGGCTCTGAGGGTGGAAAGAGAGATAGCCCTGTCCCCCAGAGCTCAGTGTCCACGGGGACCACCAGCCAGTCAGGGAGTGATGCTGCACACAGACGTCGTTCCTGTAGGACATGTGGCATCTCCTTTTACACCAGAAACGAGCCCACGCCATCACCCTGTACACCTTCCCAACGCCGAGGGACCCCGGCTACAGAAAGAACAGCTTTTTGTTCAGCAAACTGTACAACTCCAAGGAACGTTGTACACCGAAGCCACTGAAGGGGCTTGCAGGATGCCGTCTAAGCCACACTCTAAGCATCAAAGCCAAGGGGGCCACGCAGCTCCCAGGCCAGTGGCGACAGCCCTGCCGCGCAGAGTGACCCGGCCTCACTAAGAACACGTCCACGGGCAGCCCTGTTCGCCAGCTGGGCCAAGAGATCGCACTGCACAGTCCCGGCACCTGCCCCGCCTGGTCTGAGGGCAGCCAGCTCCTCGGCCACTTTGAGGGCTGCTGGACATTCCAGGCCCGAGGCAGAAGGAGGAAATAAAACAATGTTAACTGCAAATAAGGTGAGTTGGGGGCAAAGGCCATGACCCACACAGCTAACACATCTGGCCCCAGCAGGTTCCCGAGCACTGGGTAGAAATGGGGCCAGCCGTCCCTTGCCCGCGATTGGCACGCATGCATGAACTGGGCTCACACCCTGAGAAGGGAAGACATGGCCAGAGTCCACCGTGCCCTTCTCTAGAATGAGATCTGAGCCCTGTCACCCAAAGGCTCAACTTCCACGGCACCGGCCCTGCCTCCTGGCTCCCCTGGAACTCCTGGCCCCGTGGAGATCAGTAAGGACACGGGTACAAAGCCAAGAGGACTCGCCTGAGTTGGCTGACGGGCCCCAGCACAGGAGCCACTGCCTTTTAGGCATGGGAGGATAATCGTGTCTCTCTTCAAAGCCTTGTGCCCCCCACTCAGGGGAGGTCAGGCCCAGCCTGATCTGTCTCCTGAGTACAAGCGGCCGCTCGCTAAAGGCTTCCAACAAGCAGTCTTCCCCACTCCCGGATGCGGGGCAGCTCTGGGCGCCTCTTCATCCCCAGCCCTGTAAGAGTGTGTCCTAGGTGGACACAGGAGGGGGTCACTTGGAGCACAGCTCGTTCCTGCACAAGCCTGTGGCCAGAGTCCCTTCCGTCACTCAGAAGCCGTCCTGGGCATTTCTGCCCGGCTCGGGCTGTCCTGGGCCTCCCTGGGAGGACCTGCTGAGCAGGCCACACCGGCATGCTGTCCCTTTAAGATAGAAATGCTTGTTTCCTTTCAGTAAGAAAAGTAAATCACGCTATAGTGAGTTGAGCTTTGAAAAAAGCATCCATCCATTAAAGTTCACGGATCTGCGTGTGCAGGTTGTCCCTCCCCTGGCTGTGTCTCAAGTTACAGCCTTGTACAACCCAAGTCTAAATAATATTCACCATGATAAATGACACCATAACTCCGATATCCACAATCAATCTTTGCTTTAAAGATACATCCATCTTCAATAATGTTGATGGGGATTCTGTAAAAGGGGAGACGTGACTGTCTTCCAGACCTCCTAACCGTGGGGGAAGGAGGCCTGAGTGATGGCTGTCAGCCCACATCTGGCTGCAAAAATAAATTAGCCTTATGTAGACAAATGAAAGGGCCAGCTCTGCCTAGGAAACCGCCACTCCTGTGCAATGGCTAATTTATAGGACTTCTTTCTGGAAAGTTCCTGGCTGAGGCAACAGTCTCCTCTGCTATCTCTTTAAATGATATCTGATGCTGTAAATAACTTAGGGACTGCAGGCAGGACAAGGGGCAGGAACAGAGAAACAATAACTTTTCTCACGTTCTCACACACGATTAAAATGCAAAAACTCTACTCTTCCAGCGAGGAAGAAACGTTTGTTTTAGCCAAATGCTTTATATTTTAACTGTGTTCCCTTTCTTTCTTTTTCTTTCTTTCTTTCTTTCTTTCTTTCTTTCTTTCTTTCTTTCTTTCTCCTTTTTGCTTTTTTGGTGGCTTTCTGGTAGATTTCCATAAAAAGTAAACAATCTGGGGGCCAAGGCTGCCCTTTCTCTCTCCCTCCTCAAACTCTCCTTTGCAGCAAGTTTTATGCAGGCGCCTCATCTCTGTCTTTTGTGCAGGTGGGAATGAGGTTACAAATCCTAAGCGCAGAGAGAAAGGAGAAACGTCAATGGGGTTTTAGTAGGTGGTTTCAAATATAGCATGGAGTAAAACACTTAACAGGCAGGCTCTAAAATAAATATAAGACCAAACCCATGCCCGGAGGCGGGGACCTACTTACTTTGATACAAGGGAGGCACTTTCTGGCTGGTTCTTTATGCCCCTGACCTTGGCTCCCTGGGGAGCACTTGGCCCTTTAATTCTTAAAGCATGCTAAAGATGGGGAGAAGGAAGTGGGCTGGCCGGGGGCCATGCTGCAGGGGGGACCTGGGCTCTGTGGGGTGTGCCCACAGGGTGAGCTGGGAACAATCACTTGCTTGGGCCCCAGAAGCTCCAGGGCAGTGGGTGCAGGCTGCAGCGGTCGCGGTAGCGGTGGAGAGGGTTAATTCTGTGGGGCTGAAGGACTTACAGTAAGGCTGTGAAGACACAGTACACAGGCTTCCTGGCAAGGGCTCGCAGAGGGTAGGAGGGGACTGCAAAATGAACTCTCTCAGGCTTTGTCGCTGCGTTTCCCAAGGCCCAGCCTGGCCCCTTTGATAAATGACACATGTCATTCTGTCAGGGGCTGACACTGCAGCTGGGAGGGCTGGTGATGCATGGCCCCACTGAAAAGGAAATCAACTTTTTGGCACCAAGTGAGTCTGTGCCCTGTGTAAGGATTTTGTTTCTCAAAAAGTGAAAGATAGACTTAGGATTAAAAAAAAAAAAAGTTGAAAAACAGATTGAACGACAGCTTACACTTAACATAAATTAACTCAGTAATGGTGAAATGTGCTAGCCCGTGATAAATAAAAGCTACATTAGTCAATTATTAATCACACTTTAACTTGTAGCCAGAACCCATGACTTAAATCTGGGGCCTGAGCTGCCTTACAAACAGATAAGACAGTGTCTGAGAGATGTCTTCCAGGGAGGAATCAGGAAGGGCTCACCACTGGGAAAGGACGGAAGGTTCCAGAAAGAGAGCGAGGTCAGGGAAGCCGGAGGGCCCAAGTCCTTACAGACTCAGAATACCTACTGACCTTAAGAAAACTAAGCTAAACAGCTACATCCAAATTCTTTCCTGAATAGTCAAGACATTTCTACGCTGAAAATGTATGTCCACATCAAGGGACAGGACTCTGCCTTGAAAACAGGTTTTGTCCCTGGATCTATGCAGTTGAATCTTTTATATCTGATCCCTGCTAATGGGATTTTCCTAGAGATCGCACTTATTTCTAAACTAACTGTTTGCAGCAGATTATAATTCAAGCCTCACATTTTACCAAACAAACAGCATCTGACATTCACATAGATAAAAGCACAGAGCCAGTGCCACCTTGCCTCCCAAATAAAAGGATCTCATTTGGCTGAGTTCTACGCAACCTATCCAAAAAAAAGAAAGAAAGAAAAGAAAAGATTAACAAGGAGAACCTATTTCCAAAAGATATATGACCTTGAGGTACTACCATTCTACTAATAAGTAACAGTCAGTAAGATCCACCAACAACGTGAGTCTTCAGGTAAGTGCTGTGGGCATGATGACCTGCAAGTCCACCCACTCCTCCTCAGCAAGGCCTTGCCCCACCCACCAGGCTCAGGACTCTTAGGACGGCCAGCTGCCATCAGCTGCCATCAGCTTCACGTTGACGTTAAGTTCACGCCCATGCCGGTGGAGTTCTAAAAGACCTGCTGCGGTTGTGGCAACTTCTCGTGTTTATTAGGGCACACTGAGGCCAAGGAGCAAGAGCACAAGATATGCACCAACTCTCACGCAGGAGCAAGCAGCGTGACTGTGCGCCACAGGTACAGGCTGCCAGAAGTCAGACTCAGAAGTCCACCATCCCTGTGAGCGCCAAGGTGTCACTCAACTAGCGCCATGCTACACCTGTGCCTGGCAGATGTTCAAGATATGCTGCCCCGTTGAAAATATTTAATTTTTCTTTTAAAACCCTGAGGCAGGCCGGGCATGGTGGCGCACACTTGTAATCCCCGTACTTGGGAGGCTGAGACAGGAGGATCACACAGGTTCAAAGCCAGCCTCAGCTACATAGTGAGGCTCTCAGCAACTTAGTGAGACCCTGTTTCCAAATAAAATATAAAATAGGTCTGGGAGTATAGCCCAGAGGTAGAAAGCCCCTGGGTTCCACACCCAGTACCACCAAAAAATAAAAAAATAAAAATAAATAAAAAAATTTAAAACCCAGAGGCAGGCCGGGAGTGGTGGCGCATGCTTGTAATCCCCGCGCTTGGGAGGCGGAGACAGGAGGATCGCACTGGTTTGGAGCCAGCCTCGCTGGCTTAAGAGACCCTGTTTCCAAATAAAAAAAATATATAAAATAGGTCTGGGAGTGTAGCCCGGAGATAAAAGGGCTTCCAGGAACCCCAGTACCACCAAAAAATAAATAAATAAAAAATAAAAAAATAAAACCCAGAGGCATGTTTCTGGTCTACTCTTCCAAGATTGAGAATGAATGTGGAAGACCATGGACCTGCCGACACCCACATAAACCCAAGAATTTCCCACATAATTTCCAAGTCTATATACCTTCCTCAATGGCAGAAAGGCCTAGAAGTTGTTGGTTTCAGCTTACTTCCAATGTGATAAGTAAAAATAAATTCAGTTTTTACCAAAAGCAAAGTCTCTGAGTACAATCTGCATTTTTTTTTTTGTACTGAGAATAGAACCCAGAGGTATTCTACCTCTAAGCTACACCTCAAGCCCTACTTAATTATTTTATTTTGAAACAGGGTCTCACTAACTTGTGGTGGGCCTAAGTAGCTGAGGCTACCCGCAAACCTGCGATCCTCCTGTCTCAGCCTCCCAAGTACTAAGATTACAAGTGTGCGCCCCCCACGCCTGGCTCAAACAGCTCTTCTTAAAAAGAAACAAAACAAAACAAAAAAGACAGCTGTTGTCACATCAGCAGCTTCCTTCAATTCTGGGGTGCTCCAGGAAGGGTTCAATGAATCACAGAATTGTAAAACCTGGAATACTTTGAAATTATCTGCTAATATAAACTTTCACCTTCTTTTAGGGAAACTGAGGTTAGTGTAAGGAAGGCAAAAACAATCCAACCAAGACCCAGGCCTGTCCCCCACATCTAACCATGCTGCACTCAGCAGCCAGGCGAAGTCAGCCTTCTGCAAGTAAACATGTGCAATTAACAGGCAGGCTCCAAACCCAGTCAAAATGTTTAGAACAGCCACTCCACTCAATGGCTTCTTCGATGGCTATAAATAAGAGCACGAGGGGGAAAATCATACATTAAAACACGGGCTGGTGTTTAAACTTCTCCCTTCCTCCAGCTGAAATATAATTTTTCTTTAGTCCATAAAAAATTCAGATAGTGTGCAGAATGTTTATATATTACCAAGGTCTCTCTTTAAAAGGTTTATACTTTTATTTTATGACCTGTCCTTGATTTGACACTTCCGCTCATCAGAAAGGGATTTTAAAATAATCCTGAAGGTGAGGAACAGACATCTGTCAGGGACTAGCTGGGTTTCACGATGCGAAATTTAAGAAGAGAAAGAAATCCTGTTAAGCTCTCTTTAGTCACCAATAGACATCAAAGGTAATAATTAAAGAAGACAGACGTCATAAAACATAAATTTATGTCTCTTTTAATAATGCACAAGCACTGTAGTGTGTAAAACATCTATTAGGTTGAAAGAACATGAAAACGTTCCAATAAGAAAAATCTATGTCTTGTTTTGGGGTATTTTCCCTTCCTTAAAAAAAAAAAAGTGAGGATCTTTTTTTTTTTTTACAAGTTTAAACCGAAGTCTTTCAAAACCTTTGCCATCTGTGGGTACATGAACTATGAATGACCCCGAATGATTTGCACTCTGCTCAGAATCCCTTAGAAAGCTCGGGAAAAAGTATCATTAAGAATGACTGATGACTGTCAGTCATGGTTGACCTCATCCACGCTTTGGTCTCTGCCTCAGTAATAAGCTGTCCTTTATTAGTACCAACACTCCATAAAGGGGGTGTGTTTAGTCACAGGATAGTGGCCTTCTAATGCCCATTGCTTCTCTCTGAAAGATTGATTAGTGCTCATTTTTACTGCCTGCACATAGAGGGCCGGTGCTGCAGAGAGTCTGGCCTGCAAGCCTCACACCGCAGTGAGGAGGTGGGAAAGGGCGCCTCTGGAGAGAAGGGGCGCAGGGCGTAGGGACAGTTTTTTCTTTAAAGGAATCCGCCTTTCCAGAGAGCCCCCAGCCACCACACCATATGTATATTCCATCCCAGCTCTGCAGAAGAAAGACCTGGAGAGCAAGAGTGTGCGAGTAGAAACGGAAGCCAAGGACCCTCGACAGTGGGAGCTTGTCTGAAACACAGAAGGGGGCCCTGGCCCGCAACGCCCTCCCTCTAAAATCGCAGCTACGAGCGAGCGGATGAGAAGCCTGCCTGCAGAATCAGGGCTCACAACCAGCCTACAACAAAATACAAAGAAGTAATTATTACCCATTAAAACCGAACATGTGTGAAACTAAAAAAAAAAAAAAAAAAAAATCTTCCCTCTACGAGCACATAAAAACCTATCTCCCGCTTTTGTATTAAACTATTAAATTATTTTTAAGAACCAATTGCTATAGAAACAGACGAGTGTGTGTGTGTGTGTGTGTGTGTGTGTGTGTGTGTCCATGGACCCTAGGTCCTCTGCACTGTCTCTTCTCTCCCTGAGATAACTGAGCACCTTGATTCCCAAGGGGAAGCGCGGGGGAATCATCATCCGTGTGCCACTCTCCCTAGTCACCTTCGCCGCCATGAGAGAGCAGGTACTGTGCTTCTGGGGCAGCGGAGCCCTGTTAGCTAATCCTCTGAGCAGGTGCTCCACGGCGCGGATGAAGAGAACGCATCCCATGTGGGGCTCCTCCATTCCAAATATGTCTATAAACAAATTTAGCTCACAGGGTGATTAATTTGCCGAACCCCTCCGAGAGTATGCCTGCCTCTCCATAGTCTAATGCCTTCAGCCAGTTACTCCCAGAAATTTAGCCAAACACCACAACAAGGTCCTACTTTCAGAAAATTGCCGAAGAACCCTGGGATTCGGTTACCATGTATACGGGCACCTACTGGATTCAAATTTGTTTCCATTAAAAAAAAAAAATGGGGGTGGTGGCTGGGGAATCTTCGAGCACTGAGTATAAACACAGTCTACCCAGAGCTGGCAGTTAACCTCTCATCTTGAACATCTCAGAACGAGCCAGAGGCAGGGGGTGCAAAAGCCACCCTCTGGGCATCTCTGACAGCACCGAACCTGTGCCGGCGGCAGAGGGGAGGCCCCGGACCATGCCGCCCCTGCCAGCTCCCCAGGAGCCCAGGACAGGACAGGGCCAAGAGGAGAGGCGGGGGCGAGGAGGCCAGCATCCCTCAGGCAGGTGGCAGTCCCAAGTCAGTCCTCCTGGAGAGCTTCTAGATGCCGGTTTCCCCAGTTAAAGAAAAATGGAGGCCAAGAACAAGTTCACAAAGGACCTCTGCGCGCCTGCGCTCCGCCTGGTATGAGATTCCCTGCGCTTCCTTCTTCTAGAGTAGCTTCTTAGTATGGATTTCAAGTCGACAAACAGTCCAAGTTCCATACCTGCTGGGAAGAGGGAGGGAAGTTTTCTACTGCAGAGGTGAAGTGTCGCAAAGGGGCACCACCCTTTGCGCTCAGAGCCCCCGGCCACCCTGCGAGAATACTCAGCTCCTGTTACTTCCTAGAGTCAGAGCAGATCCCCTCAATTTCAAAATTTAAAAAACATCTGCGTATGTGTACACGTATATGTGTGCACGCATATGTGTGTAAGTGTGTCTATGTGCGTATTCATAGGTGTGTCTACATAGGCATGTGTATATACACAAATGCACACATAAGTACATACATACATATTCTCAAAGTTTGGGGGCTGCCCAGAGGGATTCACGCCCAGCATCATAATGCTAGGCTGTTGTTTATGGTCACCGTATTTGCCCATATTTGGCTGTCCTCGACGCCAGCACCTTCCCAGGTAACAATAAAGCAGAGTTATTCTCATGTAGCTATGAACGAAGCAGGCGGCTCTTACAGAGTATTACACAGTTTACTGCATTAATAATAGGATGCCCCACTGCTGTGACACATTCTGCACTTGAAATAAATATTAGTCACAATACTTGCGTTTTAAATCCATATATTTTAAAGCGGGGCTGTAACCATGACACGGGCGCCGGATGACTGGCCAATAAGGCATATTAACCACTCTGCGCTGAGCTCCCCTCGGTGCGCCGTTCATTGGTATGTCGTGCCACTACTTGCTATGAATCTCGCAGCTGGCTTTTAAAAATAGTAAAATGTAATAAATACAGGTTTCTGAAAAGTTCACATTCCCAAGTCAGAGTGTGTACTGACCTTCACCGCTGATTTAATTTATTTCATCATATGATCTTGCTGAAGATGCACTTTACTTTGAACTAAAAATCTGAGGGTATTTTTTTTTTTTTTACAACCAAATTTTCTAAAACTCGGTGCGGTCCCTGCCCATCACTCTCCCCCGTCTTCTCAGGCCTTTGAGCTAGCTTTAGAGTGGGATTTATAAGCATGGAAGTACTTGACCTATATTTACCACACACTAATTTTCTCCAGATAGGAGCTGTGGAGCACACCTTTTAAAACTGTAGCAAGCCAGCAGAGGCAGACATGCCTATATATTTCAAATTTGGAAGAGCACACCAGATTCGATGTATCCATGGGACCGCGGGCCCTGCTGGGAGCTGAAGCATAGGACAAGACACAGCCCTGTGACCGAGAGCTTGCAGGGATTCTACTTGGCTATTTTCCCTGCAGAACGTGCCACGATCACAAGAGTGGGGAAACCCTGCATTGTATTTTGCAGAGAAAATAAAAATGGTAAAATCTACAACAACGTAATTGATTCTTGACTCCCCCCAACCCCTCTTTCTAAAAACAAAAGACAAATCCTTGCTCACATTGGCGCAGAATTTCAGAAAGACACAATGGACGTAGAAAGAAAGAAAAAATGTCTATCATCTAAGAAAACTGCCGACTGCTGCAGTAGTCTGGTGGATGGACAACAATAGCAACCCCAGAGACGAGGGGCTAGACAGGGGAAGAGGTTAAGCAGGCAGCCCGGCTAATGGGCCTTCCCAGAAAATCGGAAGGAAAAAGAGCATCAAAGTTGTGATTCCACCTTTGAGTTTGAGGTTTATTTCACCGCGGAACAATGGAATCTATAAACAATTTAACGCTAATTAAAACAGAAACCCAATTCAGATATCCCAAGCCAGAAAATCCAAGCAGGTGATTCAAGGGAGGTCGTGGCAAAGTATAGCTGAGCTAAAAAAAAAAAAAAAAAAAAATCCCTCTAGAAATGACCCTCTTTCCCTTGCCTGACAATAACCATTAGGAATGGGAACTGGAAAACCTTTTGCTCCAGTCCTCAGAAAGCCACGCTGCTGGGTTCTCCTAAGTCCATAAATTTAACCGCAAATTTCTCCAGCGAAGTTAAAATGGCCAAGAGGGTTGGTTCAGGTCGCTCATCCATACGCAATTCGGTATTTTCCATGTCTGCTAAGAAAACAGGCACATAGAAAAACTAATTTTTTAAATCGCTGTCAGCCATCACGTTAGCCACACACAGAGCCCAGTGTTCCAAAGGCGGGAGGGGCCCCAGGCCTCCAGGTACTCTTCCAGGAAGCAAGTATGACCAACTGAATTTTAGAGGGCAACAAAAGTATTCTCTGTACAGTTTTCCATGAGAAAATGTCTGAGGCTCCTTACCCTTGATAACCGCGAGGTTTTAAAATTTCAGGATGGGTTCCGTAAACACGTGACAGGTAGCCGCGTTTACAGGTACGTGTGCGGCACTGCTGTCAATACCCATCCAGCCTGGGCACAGACCCAACCCACGACCCAGGCCCGCTCCATGCAAACACAGACGTATTCCATGAGCAACCGTCCATGGCCCATCACTTACTCCACCATTAGAAACATGGCTAGCAATCGGAGCTCTAGCAGATATTTTTACACTCATGAGGAATACCCAGTGGTGGTGGTTTCCGCAAAAAAGTCTACAAGAAAGAGGTCAGGTATTTTTTTGTTTCTGATTTGTTTTGTTTTAATCCAAAGCAATATCTAAAAGCGACGACTGTCAGGCAAAGACTCCAGTTGTTCTATAGTAAGAAGAGACCCTGAAGTGCAGGCACGCTAACCTCTCCTCCACCTAACTGATGTCATAACACCAACTCTGGCCAATCTCAAGGACAAATGAGCGTTCCAGGCTGTATACAATTCAAGGAGTGTTATCGCGCCAGCAAACTGTTGTCCCAAAAATTATATTCATTGCTTTTCAAAATGTTATCAACTTAATAAATAAATACCTTCCCGGGTGACAGATACAGCAGTACTTTGTTTTGTTGGTAAGGGCATCCTCCATCAGCCCTATTGATAGAAACTGGCAAAAAAATTACCTATTTTTACCTGCCCAGCCACACCTTTTATTCCATATGTTCCACAGGCTGATATTTACATTTTCCCACCCTGTTCTCGGAGGTCAAGTTCTTCCCTTTGGTATTGTTCTCTGTCAGCAGCCTCCTGCTACCCTTAATCAATATTACAATATTGCGTCATTTAAAAAATATTTCAACCACCTCCCTACCAAAGTGTCCCGTCACAAATACCCCGGCCCTTTATCAGAAATCAATGCCATCTTTAGTTACCCTAATCCTCAATATTCTATGCCATGACCTATTTTTATTGTGGTGGTGAGTGTTATTTTTGGCTTGAAAAATCAGTAAAAAGAAATAAACCGACACATGCCCCCCCCCTCTTTGCCCAGGAAGCAGTCCCCCAGGCAAGGGCGCTATCTGCCGTCTCTGGGGGTCAGGAGGGTCTGGGAGGCTCCACCCCGTTTCCAAGCAGGTTCCAACAAGACGCTTTCCACTCTTTGTCCACTGTGAACTTCAGCCTTGTCCTGGGTAATTTACCATCTACTTTTTAAAGGCTTTTGCAAGAGAGACCAGGGAAACAATAAGAGCGCAGCATGGGTGCGGGCTGGCAGGATGGGGACCCTCACCCAGCCTGCCCCGCGTGTACAGGTGCGGCTCCTGCCCTTGGCTAAGTGGGGTTTGTCTAGTTAACGACTTACAATGATGAAAGTGTTTTGAACCATAGTCTCAGAGAAGATTGTTCTAGACCTGGCCTCTTAGGGAACATATATCCACCCTTAGCTGGGCACAGGCACATTTAATCAGCAGCTAATAACTGTACAGGAGGAGCTGCTCCCCTTCATAAATCAATGTGCAAAATTGCTAATACACTAGTTATCGATTAGCACACCAACACTCATTTTGAGGCTATAGCTAAGAACTAACAAAGTGACAAGGGTAAAGTGTTATTTCTTTCACACGCAGACAGCTGGGCTGGAAAAACGACTCCAGCCGGCAGTAATTCTTAATTGACACCTGTCAAGATAATGGCGCAGTCGCAGCTGCTGCAGGAGACAGTGTCCGTCGCCCTGTTCATCTGTCAGCTTTAATACCCTTCCTATGCACATATTTTTTTCCCTTTGCTCTAATCTACCTAAATTGTCCTGGCTTTTGTTTGAAACCTGGGTTTTGGTAGCAGTTAATCCCTTTCTAATATCTGCTCCGTCTGTGATCCAACCATCACGCACATCACGTATGTGGAGTCAAGGTATTAGGATTTGGGGACAGAAGTGCAAAGGTGGGGGAGGCGGGCATGGGCTCTAGGGGAGGGGGCAAGACACCAGCCCCTCGAAACCCAATGAAGCCAACCAGGTAGCACCTGCCTACAGAGCCTCTATGTCTTTAAATTTCTGCATTCCTTCGGGTCTTCTTTTTTGTAACAATCAACCCAATAACCACTCGCTTCCTGAGACACCAATGGCATTATTCTGTCCTCACCCTGGCTGCTGGCTGCCACTTGACCGTCTGGCCAAGGCCCTCTTTCCACAAGCAGTGTAGCCACGTCTTGACACTCTGCAGGTAGAAACCCAGACACATGATGTTTTGCATGAAATACAGAAGTCCTGCATTATTAAAGCTGTGGTCCAGCAAGAGAGAACGGAGCCCCACGAAGACACAACCCCACAAGGCTTCCGTGCTCCAGAAGGACCTGGCAGTGGCTGTTGCTAAGTTATTGTCTTAAGATAATCCAGAATATTATCATTTACAATGTCTTAATGCCTCCAAAGTACAAAGAGGTCTTATTTCCTTTCTGCTCGGTAAGAAAACAGCTATAGCAAAAGATCCATTTGGTCTAAATAGAAATTAGGAAGAAAAAAACAGAAAAGAAAAGGAAAAATAAACCCTGGGGATGGCTATAGGACGAAGAGTAACAAACTCTCATTTTATTTAATAATTCAATTCCCAATCCCACACAGTTTAAGTTGTTTTCTTATAAGCAAATGACGGTCGCAAGTGTTCTTCGCCAACTGGAATTCACCTGGTCCATGATTATTTCTTGGGATGCTGTTTGTGACCGCGATCATGGTTCCTATGAAGCAGAGGTCACCGCGAGACCTGGTGGGGCACCCGCCCTCGCACAGGGAGTGGGGTACAGGCGCCGCCTCCTCACAGCTGAGACCCCTGGCAGACCCCTGCCCGGCTCCCCCACAGCGGAAGCACGCCTCCAGCAGCCGCCGTTGATCACCAACTTTCTGTGGAGGGCATTTACTACACATGATCCGGCAGCACAGAGCACTTAACCTTTCCCCCGGCCCCCTCCACCGTGCGGCGGCCTGCGGCTAGGGTGAAATATGAGTGGAGGCCCGGCCCAGGGAGCCAGGCCTTTCCAGGAGTACCCCAGGCCAGCACCCGTCTGACCCCCGCCCAGGCCCCTCACCCACCACTCCCTGCTGATTAGGCCTCGCCCCGGATGGCGGCCTTGGTTCCTGTCCATCCCCAACAGGCTTTGAAAAGCATCAGCAAAAGCCATCTCAGAAGATCCACACCCACGTCCATCCATCAAGTGGCCAGAACCGGAGGAAGCAATTTCCAAAATACCATTTCTGGGCTACAAACACACAAAATCCCTCAGGGCCTAGGAATGCGGAGTCTCGGGGAGAAAGCAGCCCGACAGTCTTAGTGGTAAGACTCCATCTGTACAGCAAAAACTTTCTGAAACCAGTCGCACTTTCCAAACACATTATCACGAAATCTCTAACTTTCTCCCCCAATCCAACGTCACTTCCACTGGGCCCAGGCCCGCTCATCACACCCCCCACTGTAAACATCGCTGGCACCTCGGTAGGAAACGATACCGTCATTTTTTTTAAAGAGTAATTTTGAAGTATACTACACAACTAGATGTTTTTAAATACATTATCATAATATTAACATAATAAGCAATGAAAGAAAATTATCCATTGTTTGCTAACAGTTATGCTAAAGAGATACAGTGAGTAGAAAATAAGACATGCCTACAATTAAAAAGAGAGAGAGAGAGAGAGAGAGAGAGAGAGAGAGATGGAGAGAAATATTTCGGTCTTCATTCAAAACTGTCTCTATTTTCATCACCCTGTATGAATAAATAATAATTAACAAAATTAAACTTAAATATTCAGAGAGCACACACAGGTGGCACCTAACTCTCCTAGTGATGAATGAATAAATGAATGGAAGTGACCAAGCCCCCGTGGTTACACACACACACACACACACACACACACACTCCCAGCAGAACAGGCCAGCCTTAAGTAGCTGACAAATACTTACAAAGGAACACATGTAAATACATGCTACCGCCCCTCCCCGTGGGATTACAACCTGTGTGCCGGGCCGAGAACACAGCCGCCGGAAACATGCCGCCGAGACACATGCTTCTCCAGAAAAGACGCCTTTCCACACAGCACGCCCGTGAACCTCAGCTCTCGGGGACACTGGCCTCCCAAACCCACCCAGCTCCCTGAATCGGCAGTATTCGGTATTCTGCAACCCTCATGCAACTCACTGGAAGGTGGTCATTTCCCATTTAACTGGGGTTAAGGTGTCACACGAAGACCTGGGCCGTTCCCTCCTCTGCGGGGCTGCGAGCCACGAGTGGTGTGTTGGATCTAAGAATCCATTCCTACAGCTTCACAAAACCTGAGGGATCCACTGTTTAAGGTGTTCTGGGGAACACGGATTCCTTTTCCCCTTGTGTGTGGCAGGGCACAATTTCAGGCCCGCCAGTGCTGCTGGAGACGGTGACCACCTCGCTGGGGAAGGGCTCTGTGCTTTCCCAGGTGTGAGTCCCACAGGTATCAAGGCCCACTGGCCTTCCCATCGACGCTGCCAGAGACCCCTCAGAGGGCCTGGGGTGGCCACCGGCCACGGGCCACACGCATGGAAACGCTGATTCTGACAAACTTCCTATCTCAGACTTGTTCAGTGACACGCTGCTGTCCCTCCCTTCCACTTAAAACAGCATGCCTAACTCCTAGGAAGTGGAACAATTAGGGTCTTCAGAACTAAAAAAAAAAAAAAAAACAATAAATAAAATAAATAGAAATACAGAGGTGCTGAGTGGTCGGTTTCGCGTCTGGGCTTTATTGCACAGTTCAAAGCCAGGATTACGGAGGTCATTAAGCAGCGTTGTCTCCGTGACATGATTAGTCAGGTAGCAAAGTCCATTTGTCACCTGCACCCGCAAATTGAGTTAATACTCGACTACAGGCTATGGGGACTGTATAATATCAACGTGATTACATCAAGCGGGCTGCAAACTTGACAGCTCACTGAATTTGTCGGCATTAATCGTTACGCCTGTCACAAATCCATCAGGTTTACAGATAATTAGGGGCCTGTTAATGAAGCTGGCTAAACAACCTTACCTTTTTTGATAATTAAGAAGCCGCTTCATTACGAAGGGACCATTTCCTCTGAGCAGTATTTCTTTATTTTTTTAATACAAGGAGGATTCATTTAGATAATTTTCCCTTCCTCTCCCATCACGATGAAGTATCGCTATTCTGCATCTGTCACCCACCAACTTCCTGGCTACCAAACAATCAATTATTCGACACTAAGATATTCTCAAGAAGAAGAAAAAAAAAAAAAAAAAAACTCCATCAGTTACAGACAGAACGGTGAGGCAGGCCAACGTGCGGCTCCAAGAGAAAGGAGCCGGGATGCTGAAATCAAGGCACTTGGGGAAGAGCTGGCCCGGCACGTGCTTTGAGCTGTCCGGTCCCCCCTGTTCAGAAAACGAACAGATCGGTTTTTGCTACAAACCTATGCTGACTTCTCTAAGAGGGAACCTGACCGCCGGGATGACAAACACGAGGGCTCCTTAGGAAGTGCCGAAGACGGAGGAAACCGAGATTTTTCTTACCTAGCCCCTGACAAATACACCGAGCCCTCCTGCCAATGTAAACATGAGTGAAAATAAGTTAAGAGTGAAACGTGTGCTGATGGAAGCCCCGCAGATGAAAGCAAGCAGCCTTATTTTGAGAAGATGCCACCCTCACGCGCCATGAGAGCGAGGGAGGAAGAACTAAACAATGGCTC